>NW_022196906.1:6167861-6188115 GCF_008632895.1 Mastomys coucha
AACTTTTCTACTTTATCTTCTTTTTTTCCTATGTTCAATCTCAAAGCCCTTTTTCTTAACTGTCAGTCTTCAGTCATTGATGCTATTATAAAATTCATTGCCCTTTTTAGTAAGTGGGAGCATGGATCTTGTATATACACATGGTCTTTAGCATTAGTATGTGCCACAGAACTCAGTATAGGCTTTGGTAGAATTAAAGACCATGGACATTAACCTGGCCCTCGGCCACAGTGCAGGCCATAGGCACTGTCATAGCCCTGGGAGGCAGCCCAATCCACAGATATCAACATGGCTTCAGGCCACAACACAATCCAGGTATCTACGTTCCCTTTGGTGGGAACTTGTCACCTGGTGGGAAGCATGGAAGTATCCAGGTAGACAATCTGCTAGAAAAGAGCTCTTTGAACCTCAAACAGAAAAAGGATACTGTGGTCTACACTGGGCATAGCTTGAGTACAGCAAAACTCAAAGCCCATCTTCACAGTGACACCCTTCAACAAGGCCACACCTCCTAATAGTACCAGTTTCTATGAGACAAGCATTCAAACATTAAGTCTATGGGGGTCAAAGCTATTAAAAGTACTACAGTCTAGTCCCTGGCCCCCATAGGCTTGTAGCAAAATATATTTTGTCCAATTTCATAAGTCCCCAGAGTTTATCACAATCTCAAGAATGTTTAAAAGCTCAAAGTCTCTTCTAAAATTCATGTAATCTAAGTCCAATCCCTTATAAAATAAAAATCAGAATGCATATCATGTGCTTTCAAAATATAATGGCATAGGATATATATTACTACTCCAAAATGTAGGGAAAGTAGCATATTGAGAAAATACTGTACTAAAGTAAGACCAAAAACCCAGTTGGGCAAACTCCCGACTCTGCATCTCAATGTCTGATGTCAAAATACTCCAGATCCTCAATCCTTTCAGCTTTGTTGACTTCAAAACACTTTTTTCTCCCATTAGGCTGATTTCATTCCCTGTTTCATGTCCCAAGCTTCCTTGACAGGTATCTCACGGCTCTGACATCTATCTTCTTGGAGTATGCAGAACAATCCAGGTTTCACCTCCAAAGCTTCAGACAATGCCTCCACATGTCTCTATGCAGGGAAAAGTGGTATTCCTCCCTTAGTCACAAAAGGAGATTCCATAATCCTTTTCACACCATAGCCTCTCTGAGTCTCCATTCAGGGAAACTTCTGTCATACATGCCTGGCCTCAGTGACTCTCCTTTGCCAAGGAAGGAGATTCCATAACCCCTTTCTTCTATCCTTTACTCTAAATACCGAACCATGTGGTCAAAGGTACCAAGTTCTACAGATTTCTGGGGTGGAACATGGCCCTCTTGCTCAATTACACTTTTACCAGCTTTTTCGTTTTGACGATTTCCATCCCTGCCAAAACTTGACTTCCCTGGAACTTGCTATGTAGTTCAGGCTGACCTTGAACTCAGAGATAATGTTGCTCACTTTCAGAGGATCACATTTCATTTCCTGATATCCACGTTAGGTGTGTTATACCAAATATAAGTACAGGTATGGATGACTTTCATTCTCTTGTGACCTCTTTACGGATAAGCATGCCTATGGTACACATAGATGCACTAGGGTCCATATACCCAATAAGTATGCAATCAATAAATAACTTTTAAAAGAAAATATAAAGTAGTGCTGGTCAGTTCTCTCCTCAAACGTGGGTTCTCTGGATTGAAGTCAGGTTGACTTTGCAACAGTCACCTTTGAGTGCAGAGATTTCCCCCTAGCCGCCTTCTAGCTTTTAAATATTTGTAAAGAAGAGCCAGAGCATCTTTAGGCTGCCTCAGAAAGCTTCTTTGGAAAGTTGCAGCAAGAATTCTTAACTCCTGAGCAAAGCTTCCAACCCTTCTATATACAATTTCTATTAGCTTATCTTTCTATTAAACAATAAAATCAAACTAAAATTTTCATTCAGATTGAACTAAAAACTAAACAGGCAAGAAACAATCCAATGTTTTTGTAATTTGAGTCCTTCAAACAGTAAGATACCCATCTTATATTACAATATTATAATTATATCAATAAGTATAATCTATAATTTATAACCTGAATACAGAATAAAGAACATAGAATATAGAATGTAAAATGTAGGGTATAGAATATGAACATAGAATATATATAATAGAGAATAGAGAATATAGAAAACAGAATATAGGAAATATAATATAGAAATAAAATATATATAATATAGTATAATATAATATCAAATACTGCTGTTCTAAAAAAACAAACAAACAAAACAAAACCCAAAAAGAATAGCAATAAAATGACTCTTAATGACATTCTGCTATACTCTTAGATCAGTGACTTGCACAGCAACCATAAGACAAGCTTCATCCTGCAACAGATGAGAAGATATATAAAGAACCACAGCAAGACTTTCTATAAAGTGTAACAAACCTTGGGCCACTCAGTGATAAATGGGATGTCTCCAACAAATTTCTCCCCTCAGTACTCAAGAAACCCTGCATAAGAGAAGGCAGAAAAAGTGTAAGAGCCATAGAGGATGGATGACACCAAGAAAACAAGGCCCTGTAAATCAACATGAGCAAGGCTCATACGAACTCCCAGAGACGGGAGCAGTATGCACAGGGCCTGCATGCGGCTGAACTAAGTCTTCTACATATATATCATGGCTTCCAGTTTAGTGTTTTTATGGAATTCCTGAGTGTGCAAGTGAATGGGTCACTGATTTTTGAGCCTTCTCTTGGACTCTTTTCATTCTGTTGGTTTATTTTGTACAATTTTAATATGTTAGGTATTGTTTTATATATAGCTAATTTAAAAACAACTTAAATGATATGTTTGTTCCATGTTCTTTCGGTGAAATTGAGATAGACGTTTTATTTATTATAAGGCCATTGTAGATGGACTGAAGTACTCATCCAACCCAGTTTTATGGGTATTTTTATTTCCAAAATTACAGTGAAATTATTTTCTCTAAATAAGGTTCAATTATTATATTATCCTGCTTCCCAAACATAACAGTATTTTACACACACACACACACACACACACACACACACACGCCACTCCTACTCATTCCTCAGTATTGGTAAGGGTCAGAATCCTGGGCAAACAATATCCACATATGCTCAGACATGCAATATATTTTGCATATTCTATATACACTATCACATAAACTAATTATAACCAATTATAAATAGTCTTTAGCTATATGTGGTACCTAAGAAAATACCCATTTGAGTGAAATAGTTGCTAAGTTACATTATTTAGGAAATAATAACAAGAAAATAAGTATAAATGGAAATGTGTTCATTAAAAGTAATAAAAACATATATTAAAGGTTGATTGAATGCATAGATTGAGAGATAGATGTTGGAATATACACACATACACACATGAACACAAACTAAAATTCCTGTTCAATAATAAAAAGTTATTAAACTAATAATGGATATACTAGTGATATTTTTTAAAGTATCTTGCCATTCCATTACACAACTAAATTGACTCATACCTCCTATTTTCTGTTTAAGTATATGGTATAGAATGAGAAGCCAGTGTTTGTTACAGCCTTTTATTTAATCATGTATAAGAAGTCATAAGCATATAAGATAAGGAACAAAATTTAAGCTATTATCATAAATCATGGAGCAAATATATAATCCACATATTTAGGATCAATTAAGAGTTGTTCTCCTTTCGTGGAGTGAAGAGACACTGTAAGAGCCAGCAGACAAAGTAGTTTGCTGTGAAATTGCATCTGCTAGGAATGTCTGAAACTATACTCATGAACTCTCTCACTACATACTGAGAAAGCATGACTTGAACAAGAGAACCATGAGTAGATATAGTAAAGTGTAGGGGAAAGACCAAGAAGCCTAATCGTACACACAAAGATGCAGGCAACAAAAGAACCCTGAGAACAGCAAAAAAAAATTCTTGAACTGGCTATCTAGTACCAAATGACCAGCTCTTAAAACATATATACAAGTAGCATACAGACTTTGAAGGAGATATTTAAAAATATGTATGGATTTTCACATGTTGTTGTGAATTTTTGACTTTCAAAGTTCTAATGAAAAATCATCACCTCAGCACAGCTGCTCCACTACTAAAGAAATAAAACATAGGCAGTTTTAGCCTATGGTGTTAAATGTGAAGCTGGTCCAATCTGAGCAACACAATACGTATTCTTACCACCACTGACAGTTCTACTAAATGGAAATTATAAAACACATTCAGGTCATATAAGACTACCTCTATTGGAGGGCTCTCCATAACACTCCCAACTGTAGGCATCACAAATGAAGGGTTTATGCTATTTTAATTAGTTTATAAATAATAAAAGAGAAAATCATTAATTTCTTAAAGAAATGGAAAAAAATTATGACCTAAAAGGCAAATAGTCTGGGGATTCAGGTAGCTAAAAGGAATAGTGCTCTCTCTATTTTAATTCAAGTTTGTGATTGTAAGTAAAATTCATCAACGTTGTAAGAGAAAAATTTACCATTAACCAGCATCATATTAAAATTAAATTTTATTTAAGTATGATGAGCTTATTTAAACCATTGTGTCAATGTCTAGAATCCAAGAAGAAAATTCCAAGTAGTTTATCTGTCACTTGAGAGCCCCCCTTTCTCTGTCTCTGTCTCTGTCTCTGTCTCTGTTTCTGTTTCTGTTTCTGTCTCTGTCTCTGTCTCTGTCTCTGTCTCTGTCTCTCTCTCTCTCTCTCTCTCTCTTTCCCTCCCCCTGTGTGTGTGTGTGTGTGTGTGTGTGTATGTGTGTGTGTGTGTGTGTGTGTGTGTGTGTTAACATTAGCAGGAGATTCAAATACATTTAACATATGTCACTTAAATGATTATAAAAAATTGCAAAAAATTTTAAATATTGAATTAAATTCCACCTATATATTTATTTGTTTTGCTTGTACTATGTTTTCTGTTTTAAACTTGTCTTTTCAAAATTTGACAAGTGGTTTTTGTTGCATAAGGTGTCAAAATTCTGAACTTAAGAAATCCAGGTACCCTCAAAACTACAGCTCATTCTAAGTTCCTGTGTGTTCACCAAATATGAATTGTTTTGTCACTCATGTCTTTTATATTACCTTTAAAAATATATAACTCAAATTCTTTTATCGTGGATGTGTAATATTTCAGTATAGCTAGATTCAAACTTGCTTCTCTCAATCCTATTTCTTGTATTTTTCCAGTTAGGAAAGCCATTTCACCTGTGAAAGATTTGGAGAACAGAAAAGAAAGACAAATTTGTAGTTCACATAGGTTAAAGAATAGTCTTGGTTTGTCACTTTGGTATAAGGATTTCTAGATTCTCCAGCTTCTAAATCGGCTGTATGTTTACCGTGACAAATAGGAAACTTAGAAAGAGTTACCATTGATATAGAGAGACACCATGACCAAGACAACTCTTATAAGTGACAAGATTTAACTGAAGCTGGCTTATAGTTTCTGATGTTCAGTCCATTATCATCATGACAGGAAGCATGGCAGCATCCAGGAAGGCATGGCCAGTAAAAAGCTGTGAGTTCTAAATCTTGATCTGAAGGCAGCCAGGAAGAGACTGTCATCCTCAGGCAGTTAGACCTCCAAAGCCCACACTCACATTGACACACTTCCTCCAACAAGACCACACCTCCTAACAGTCCTACTCCTTATTGGCCAAGTATACTCAAACCACCACATTAAGCATATCAATTTCTGTAGCATATACTCAAGTTTATGGTCAGAAACAGAAAACCCTCACAACTTTCAGTCTGTCCTGATCTCGTTTTGTCTAAGGCTTTTGCTTATACTTTTGTGGCCACTAGCTTTTAGTTCTTCTTATTGGTGTTCCCATTATGGGTAAGTTGTAACATCACATGGGAAGGTAGGAAAAGAATATTGAAGGAATTGATGAATAAGTGAGCCTATACAACTGCAAAAGTTGAATCCACTTTTTATTCTTTTAACCCATTTCCATGATCTACACAGTTGTTACTTAGCCATACTTTGAAAACAGACAACAGTGGGTGAACATCAGCAGCCATGCAGAAATAATATTAAAAGTGTTCTAATAATAACTCTAATAAAGCTTTTGTTTTTCCATACATTTTATATTCTGGTTTTTTGGGAATAGTACGTCTGTAGGTTATTCATAAAAATTTCCAGACACTAGTGAAAAAATATCCAACAACAAAATCCAGTTTCTTAGTTCATCACAGAGAGCATGACAAGCACAACCTAAATACCTATCTCACCCTGTAGGAATCTGACATTTTATTCTCTAAGAAATATTACTGTGTAATAGGAAGGCAGTATGCTAAGATGGGTTTTACTGGTCTACTTGTCTTTATGGACCTTAGAACATGTTATAAAGAAATAATAATTTGAGCTAGTAGTACTTAGCATGTGCATATGAGTTCTTATTCTATTTTCCTCTTAGATATGTAATATTTTGTTGTGTGATGTGTGATGATCTAGTCTTTGGCTTTTTTATGAGATATCTGTCATAGTAATTTAACTAAGATAATTAAAGTCATATAGATTCTATAGTCTATACATGGGATTACCAAGAATTACTACCTCTGTAGTGGCTGTCTAGATCATAAAGGCCATGGAAATATTTCTGGGGCAAAGTTACATCTTTCATATGCTAAAGAAGAAAGAACAGAAGTACTGGGCTCAAGGGTTTGATGTCTCTGAAGTCCATGGCATGTGTTTGATAGAAAATCTATAGCTTCTTAATTGACCATTTTCTGGAATTCTTTTCAGAATTTCCCAATAAAAGCTTGTTACTTCTTAATGGAATAATTCACTTCTGATAAAGGCTAATAGATCATGATCCAAAATAAATTATTAGTTGAAAACCAAAGGGGTTTTCCATGTGAACTTTTGAAACACTATCCACTGTAAGATAACTGACAGATTACATTAAGTAGCCCTATTTGCTAAGTACCTAAACTTAGCCTAAGTTCAACTATATAAATAGCAGCAGTTTCCACTGATAAAATTCTAAGAATGACAGGGTATATGGCCTTACAGTTTGGTTAAATAAAAAAAAAAAAGCTGTTTAGATGATGCCCAATCAGTTGTGCAGAATTTGAAAAATCAAGAACAGTAGACAGAGTTTGGAAATAAGTACATTGATGGATCAAGAGCCACATGGGTAAAGTCATGAGAATGAGTTATTTGTTCAGACTAACATTTGTTGAAGATTTGAAATTATTATCATTATACCTCCTCTACTATACAAGGTTACCAGTCACCTGGATAAGACTGTTCTTTTACCAAAACTGAGTAGAGTTCTCCAGAGAAAGATTACTAGAATGATCACAAACAGAAATACTAAAATTAATAATTACTATATATTTAATTCCCTCAGATGATTAATTCTCTAATATGGAATCATGAAAATATTTCAAATCATAAAATATGTTACTATTCATATAAATAAAACACTGTCATCATGCCTAGGGTATTTAAATGCAACTCCACCATTTTTGGCCCAATAGTTAATCCCTAGAAGAAGAGTTAATTTTAAATAATATTTAGTAGAATAGTTTCAGAACAGAAACTTTCAGGTTGAAGAAATAAAGTCCAAAACTCACATAAAAGCACTGTAGAGAACAAAGCCATCATTTCATCCCCACATCCTATGGAAACAATGTCTTCTGAGATCACTATAACTCCCAAGTAAAACTATTTAGATAAGATCTACACTATAGATAGTTATATCCTTGGGATAAATTCCAGGTAAGTTCAAACCTCTGTCAAATTGATGGTTTGTATTGATCACTAATACATACTAAACTCAGGGATATTTGTTGTTATTTTGTTTTTGCTTTTGTTTTTGAATTTGTTTTTTTTTAATTAGATGTTTCTTTATTTACATTTCAAATGATATCTCCTCTCCCAGTTTCCCCTCCAAAAACAAAAAACAAACAAACAAACAAAAAAACAAAAACAAAAAAAACAAAAGAAACAAAAATAAACCCTGTTTCCTCCCCCATTCCCCTGTTCACCAACCTACCCTCTCCCACATCCAGGCCCTGACATTCCCCTACACTGGGGCGTAGAACCTTAACAGGACCAAGGGCCTCTTTTCCCATTGATGAACTACTAGGCCATCCTGTGCTATACATATACTGCTGGAGCCATGAGTCCCACCATGTGTACTCTTTGGTTGGTGGTTTAGTTCCTGGGTGCTCTGAAGGTCCTTAGTTCAGATTGTTTATCCTAAGAGGCTGCAAACCCTTTAGCTCCTTGAGTCCTTTCTCTAGCTCCTTCATTTTTCTTAGTCCAAAGGCTGGCTGTGAGCCTCTACTTCTGTATTAGTTGGGTAGGCACTGGTGGAGCCTCTCAGGAGACAGCTATATCAGGCTCCTCTCAGCTAACACTTGCTGGCATCCACAATAGTATCTGGGTTTAATGATTGAATATGGGAAGGATTCCCAAGTGGAGTAGTCTGTGGATTGTCCTTCTTTCAGTCTCTGCTCCATAGTTTGTTTCTGCAACTCCTTCCATGGGTATTTTGTTCCCTCTTTTAAAAAAGAACAAAGTATCCACACTTTCGTCTTCCTTCTTCTTGAGCTTCTTCTTGTTTGTGGATTGTATTTTGGGTATTCTGAGCTTCTGGGCTAATATCTACTTATCAGAGAGTGCATACCATGTGTGTTCTTTTGTGATTGGGTTACCTCACTCAGGATGATATTCTCCAGATCCATCCATTTCACTAAGAATTTCCTAAATTCATTGTTTTTAATAGCTGAGTAGTACTCCATTGTATAGATGTAGCACATTTTCTGTATTCATTCCTCTGTTTAGGGACATCTGGGTTCATTCCAGCTTCTGTCTATTATAAATAAGTCTTCTGTGAACATAGTGGAGCATGTCTCCTTATTACATGTTGGAGCATCTTCTGGGTACATGCCCAGGAGTGGTATAGCTGGGTCCTCTGGTAGTACTATGTCCAATTCCTGAGAAACTGCCAAACTGATTTCCAGAGTGGATGTAAGCTGGTACAACCACTCAGTTTTTGAATTTGTAAGTTTTTAATTTTAATTTTTTACAAAAAAAACTAAAAATTGCTGAAGTATATTTAATATTTATATTTGGCCATTAAAGTTACTCAGATGATTTGTCAATGCTTTCTGAGAAATCTCCTCACTATTCTTTTTTATGTATTAGCAGCCTTTTTGCTGTAATGAATTAACTGAATTAGACTGTTTATAAACAAGTTAAGTTTATTTAGCTCATGGTTTCAAGTCCTAAAGTCCAACAGTCAGAGGGGAGTTCTATGGCATACAGCAGAACAGATATAGAGGAGGCTGTTAAACTTAAAGATAAAGCCAGAGAAATTCGGTGGCAGTGAGGCTGAGAGTTTTACAACTTGCAATCAGGACTCATTTGCTACCAGAGACCAATATTCCCTTCTACAGGTAATACCCTTAACAGTTCTACTCCTTAAATAGTATCACTGCTTAAACATTCTTTTTCTCTGCATCACTACCTTAAAGACCAGATGTTGCACATATGACCCTTCAGAGAGGCAGCTGGATTACTAGAGGCATGCTACGTTTTATCACTACATAAATAAATGAAACACCTTTGTCAGACATAGATTATATATTTATTGTTTTATGAAAAAAATAAGTAATATAATCTAAGGCTTCTTTATTTTGTATTCAGAGTTCAACTTGCATGGTATCACTACTACATGTCTACCTGTGTTATCTAAAACAGTTCCTTGAAATTGCCCTTTTGTTTAAAAAACACATTGACCTTCAAGGTTCAAGTTGGCTGTTTATTTAGTCTTGTTAGTTTTAACTTGATTCTCCTTCTGTGTGTCTTCATTCACTGACTCTGATCCATTGACCTCTCTTGACCTCTGGACTGCATTGCTCCCCCGCCTTCTAATCCCTATTCTTGCTTCTAATGGCCCCCTACCCTATAGGGTCTATGCCTGTAGCAACTCTTTCATATAAAGATTTGATTTTATGCATCTCATTATAACTTTGCATGTGGTGTTTGTAATTTAAACTAGCTGTGGACTCAGTGTGATATATACACTTTTCCAGAGAGGAAATTTCAGCTTTTTCTGGTAAATCAGTGGCATGGTCCACCATCATAGAAAAACACCCTGCTAAGAAACCAGCAGTCTAGTGTTTGAACTTTATCTGGTTGGATCTATTCTTACCACACTACTTGCACTGCCCTTATGTCTAAAAGTATGTCTGATCAGTCATCTCGATGCTGGAGCTAGGAGCACTAGCTTTGCATACCTGGCTTCTCCTCACATAATGGAAATAAGAGTAGGCTGGATGGGCAGTGTCTATGAGGAACTCCGCAGGCCAGTATTACCCAGGCTATTAGACATATGCGATTTGGCTAACTGTGACTTTCATGTTCCTGCAATTTAACTTTACTGTGGTCGAGACTTGAAGGTCACATGAGTGATAACTCTGAACAAGATCAGTCCTCTGAAGGATAAACTTTTTCTGACGGGAGAAAATAATTTTATTAGATTTACTTAATATGTTTTAAGTATAAGTATGTGTGTCTCTATGTGTGCATGAGTCGTTTATTGCTGTGAAGAGACACCCTGACCATGGCAACGCTTATAAAGGAAAACATTTCATTTGGGTGGCTTCCAATTCAAACATTTAGTCCATTATCATCATAGTAAGAACCATGGCAGCATGTAGACATACAGCATGATGTTGAAGAGGTAGCTGAGAAATTTCCATTCATATCTGCAGGCCAGAGAAAGCCACAGTGAGTCAGTAGGCCTGGCTTGATCTTCTGAAACCTCAAAGCTCAGTCTCTAGTGATATACTTCATCCAACATGGCCACAATTCTTTGTTGTTGTTGTTGTTGTTGTTGTTGTTTGTTGTTGTTGTTCTTGTTGTTTGTTGTTGTTTTTTGAGACAGGGTTTCCCTGTATAGCCCTGGCTGTCCTGGACCTCACTCTGTAGACCATGCTAGCCTCGAACTCAGAAATCTGCCCGCCTCTGCCTCTCAAGTACTGGGATTAAAGGTGTGCACCATCACTGCCTGGCCTTTTGTTTGTTTGTTTGTTTGTTTGATTTTTCTTTTTTCGAAGGCCACAACTCTTAATAATGCCACACCATATAGGCTTATGGGGACCATTTTTTTTAAACCACTACAATAAGTATGTGACCCCGAATTCAGGTGACCATGCAAGGCAAATGCATCAGATCTCCTGGAGCAGAAGTTACAGGCACCTGTGAACTACGAGACCCGGGTTCTGGGAACCATATTTGGGTAAGCAATACGTATTCTTAATTACTAACCCATATCCCCAGAACAACTGAGAGTAGGGTTTGTTATTGCTAAGATTTTTATTGGTCATTTTTTTCTTTTATGTGTGTGTCTGTGTGTGCCTCTGTGTGTGTCTTATGTGTACAAGTACCTGTGGAAGCCAGAAGAGAGTATCAGATAGCCTAGAGTTGGAGTTACGGGGGCTTATTAAATGTCTGATGTCATTCCAGGAAAATAAATTCATGTCCTCTGGGAGAGTGTTCTTATTCCTAGGTCTTTTATGACTATGACAGTCATTCTTCCTCTGGATTGTGACCCCCATAGGGTTGCATCTCATATATCCTCCATATCATGTATTTACATTACAATTCATAATGGTAGCAAAATTATAATTATGAAGTAGCAACAATAAAATTATGGTTGGAGGTTCATACAACATGAGGAACTGTATTAAAAGTGCAGGGACAATATGGAGAAGAGATTGGATTGTAAAAAAAATTTGAAGAAATACAAAATATCTTAATAAAAATATATTTTATAAAAGCTAAGCAGTAGTTTGTAAATTAGTATTTTTGTATATATATTAATTTACAAACTACTGCTTAGCTTTTTAAAATATATTTTATTAATAAATTTTGTATTTCTTCAAATCTTTTAAAACTACTAGATCAGAATTTTTGCCTATGGCATGGCAACTCCATCTCTCCACTTGATATCCTGTCTCTCTACTGGAGATGGATTCTACAAGTTCCCCCTCCCTACTGTAGGGCTTACATCCAAGGTCCCTCCCTTTGTGTCCTGAGAGTGTCTCATTTCCCAGGTCTCTGGTATATGCTAGAGGGTCCCCTTACCTCCTACCTCCCAATTTTGACAGTTTCCATTCTTTCTGCCTCCCCTCAGAGCTCTACTCCTGTCCCCCCAATACGTGATAATGTTCCACTTTTTCATTCCCTGATCCCGCTCCCACCCAGGGCCCTCTCTCCCAAACATGATTACTTTCTTCTCCCTCACAAGTGGGATTGAATAAATCCTTACTTGGGCCAATTCGGCTTGTTATCCTTTAATTCTATGGATTGTATCCTGGGTGTTCTGTACTTTTTTGGCTAATATCCACTTATTAGTGGGTACATACCATGCATGTTCTTTTGGGTCTGAGTTACCTCACTCTGGCACTCAGGATATTTTCCAGTTCTATGCATTTGCCTGAAAACTCGTGATGTGCTTCTTCTTAATAGCTAGGTAGTATTGCATTGTGTAAATATTATTATATTTATATGTATATTAAATACTTCCTGTATAGATTCTTCTGTTGTGGGATATCTTAGTTGATTCCAGCTTCTGGCTATGACAAAAAATGCCTCTATGAACATAGTGGAACACATGCCCATGTGGCATGGTGGGGCATCTTTTGGGTATATGCCCAAGACTGGTACATCTGGTCTTCAGATAGATCTATTTTCAATTTTCTAAGGAAATTCCAGATTGATTTCCAGAGTGGATATAACAGTTTGCAATTCCACCAGCAATGGAGGAGTGTTCCTTTTTCTCCCCATTCTCATCAACATGTGCTGTCACCTGAGGTTTTGATCTTAGCCATTCTGATTGGTGTAAAGTGGAATCTCAGGGTTGTTTTGATTTGCATTTCCCTGATCACTAAAGACTTTAAACATTTCTTTAAGTGCTTCTCAGCCATTTGAGATTCCTCTGTTGTGAATTCTCTGTTTAGTTCTATACCCCATTTTTTGATAGGGTGTTTGGTTTTTTTGAAGGTTAGCTTCTTTTGTTCATTATATATTTTGGAATTTAGCCCTCTATTCGATGTGGGGTTAGTGAAGATTTTTTTTCCCAATCTGTAGGTTGCCAGTTTGTCCTATTGACTATATCCTTTGCCATACAGAAGCTTTTTAAGTTCATGAGAACATATTTATCAGTTTTTGGTCATAAAGCCTGAGTCATTAGAGTTTGCTTTGGGAAATTTTCCCAACTTTGCTGAAGTTATCAGCTGTAGAAGTTCTCTCGTAAAATCTTGGGGTTGCTTATGTATACTATCATAACACCTGCAAATAGTGATACCTTAACGCCTTCTTTGCCCATTTGTATCCCGTTGATCTTCTTTTGTTGTCTTACTGCTTTAAAAAGAACCTTGGATACTGTATTGAATAGTTATACAGTGAGAGTGGGCATCCTTGTCTTGTCTCTGATTTTAGTGGAATTTCTTCAAGTATCTCTCCATTTAGTTTGATATTGGCTGTTGGTCTGCTGTGTGTTGCTTTTATTATGTTTAGATATGGGCCTTGAATTCCTGATCTCTCCAATACTTTTTGCATGAAGGGTGTTGGATTTTTTTTCAAATGTTTTTTTCATCATCGAATGAGATGACCATGTGATTTTTTTCGTTGAGTTTGTTTTAGCTTTTGATGCTAAAATTTGTTTATTCTAGATTTGGGATGGATTTTCATATCAGTGACAAACAATAAACAATGTTCAATGCTGGTGATAAAAATTTGAAATGAGCAGTCAATTTCATATCACTATAGCTTAAACTCTATCCAAGTTAAACTCTACAGTTCTAACCTACAGGTCATCAGTAGTAAAAAGGCATTTCCAATGTACTGTGCTACATCAAAAACCTACAAAGACTCGGTGATCAAGAAAACTTTGTGAATCTCACCACCAACCTTTCTTATACAGAAGCAGAGGAAGAGGAAGCAGGCATATTGGTGTGAGTAATAGAGCTTTGCCTTCTTAGAAAAGCATTTGGCATATTGATTCTTACCACTTTCCTCGGAAATATGGCAACATGGCAACTAAGATACACTGTGGAAAAATCTTGGTTTTTTTGCACCAGAGACCTACAGCTTCCAAGCATATAAAGACTTTAAAACAAAGAGGATTATCTAGTACCCTCTGGGAGAGGGTCTTGCAGATGGAGATCCAAAGCTTGTTAGTGCAAAGCTTGCAAGGAACATTGCTGGTCATTATGATATCAAACTCAGCAATGTTAAAAGGCCTTCTGGGTTTATCCCAGGCAATTATTCCCATTACATCACCACCTCCCACACAAAGTATATTGCTATCCAGTGACACTGACTAGCATCACATTGATAACGTACTTTGGAAAGGTCTTCTGTGTAGTGATATCTTGTAGATATAAACCTTGTAATCATACACTATCTTTAGTCTATCTATAGCTAACTTGAATACAGCTAAAGATAAAGTGATATCAAGTTGACTGCTTATTTTAAATTGTTACCCTGTAAAGTAGATCCATAGATGATACTCTTAGTTCTTCTTATACCTGAATCTGAATTGAGGATATTTTACTGTCTATACAGAACGAAAAACCTAAAAAGCTAGCTCTCCTTCATGTGCGGAGGAGGTGTAAAGTCTTTAGCTATTCATTCAGTGTGTGTTTACTAGAAGCTAAATGTAGGTACCTGGCACTGAGAAAACCTGGAGGTGGTTTTGAGAACACATGTCTGGAGTTAAATGTCATTAGACTCCTAGAAATCCTGGATTTAAGGATTCTCAAAGCTATGTTGTGATTCCAGTATGCTAAAAAGTATTAGAGTATTTGTATTTTTGTATGAAGGTCAAGCACAAAATCGCACTAAAATTTGGAAGTTATTAAAGTCTCTGTATTTCCATGAAAAGTAGATTTTGGAGCTGATGATACGTCAAAGTAACATCGACTGACTGGGATGTTTATGTTCTGGATTTTACCCAAAGCATGTACCTTTGAATTTAATACAATGTTTAAAGAATTATAGTTTGGTTTTAATTTTTAAAAGCTTTTGTAAATTTTTATTGTAATACCTATGCCTGTGCAAATATAGAGCACTACCAAAAGCCAAAGCCTTCACTAGGGGATTAAAAGATAAAAAATAATACATTCTGAGCAAAAATATTCCATGTAAGAAAATCTTTAGACACATAGAAGCTATGAATAAAACATCAACAAATATTACACAAGTATTGATTGACAGCCATAGACTTTCTTATGTATGTCTTGTGAATAAAACTTTTATGATGTCATAAGGATATCTTTTCACATTTCATATGTAAACATGATAAGAAATTAAAATTTATCTTAAGGTAATGCATAGCTATTTCTCCAGCAATGATTGACAATGTTATATTTCTATGCTTGGAAAGTCATTCTATAGGGTGACTGATAAAGCAGAAGGAAGGAGGAAAGGATTAAGTAGCTCCCGCATTAGACTGATTTTTGTCTAGTCAGTAGGTAATTTGTTAAAATGAAGCTTTTTAAGTCTTAAAACAATATGGTTTGTTAGGGATAAATCTTAAATATTGGTAAGAGCTTTGGCCTACAGATCTGTACAGTATATTGTGCCATTGCCATGAGACTTTGTGAGCCACCATGTCTTTGTTCTTAACCATCAACATTGAGGAAAGGTTGCCATGCACAATATATAAATGAACGAGTGGGTCTGCTTTCTAGGAAAATTCTTTTATTAAACAGGCATCTTTCTTAATTACAAAAGCTTGTCATTTTCTGTCATAAGGTTCACTTTAATCAAAAACTAGTACAGGATATATGACTCAGTTTCTACAATAGGACATCAGATTTTTGAAGATGAAATACAGTATTTATTTCAAGTTATTTAATGTTTAGTTGCATAATAATGACACACAATTTTTAGTTGTCACACCATTGTAACTTAGCACTCAAATTTTGAGTAGATCATTTCTAAATGGAAGCCATGAGAGGGTAAAAGATACCATGAAGTATCAACTAGATGAAATATATTGATTCACTAAATTTTTTATCACAAAGAATTAGATTAACACTGAAACTTTCTTGAAATGTAAAATCAATTACAAAGAACTAAATGTAAAGCTGTGGCAGCCTGATAACTGCATCTGTGTTCAAAGAGAGTCTGTACCTGTGAGGGTTGTAACCAAAGAATCAGAAAGTTGTACTTTTCCTAAGAACATGTGATATCTTAAAATATCACTTCCTAAAATTAAGGGGAAATCGCAATTTTAGTACTTGTAATCTACACAATTTCTATAAAGCTTTTGAATGTTCTGATACATAGCCAGAAATGAGGAATTCATAGGTTGTATTCTCTTCTTAGATCCAACAATCCCAGAGGACTGGATCTATGTCCTAGAGATCTGACTTTCGCCTAACGTTTTACCTGCAGATTACACAGGCATGGAAAAGATCAGTCCATCAACTTAAAGCTCCATCTTACTGCTCAGGTCAAGAACTCAAGTCTTGTTTCTCAGAATTATCACACAGGTGATTATTTCCTTATTGTTTTAAGGCAAGAAGGAGTGAGAATTCTGGATAGGAACCTTTATTCTCCCATCAAGTATAAACATCTATAAGGCTTAAAGTTTGTGTGACTTTCATAAAAAGGGAACAATGCTACTGAAATGAATTAAAGTGTTATATTCCTCAGTACCCTCATTTTGAATACTCAGCCTTTAATCTTATGCTTGAAATATACACTTTGAAAACCTTCAGTAAGCTTCTGAATCACTTTGTCATCTAAAATAAGTTTGTCATCTAAAATAAGTGCAACTCTTTGTGCTTTTTTTTTTTTCTGAAAAACTAAATAGGTTTTAACAAACTGAAGAAATTTATATGTGGACCAAAAATGTACTGGTATCTATATAAATATCCTTCATGCTACTTTCCAAATTCTTCACAGTTCACATATTATGCTGCTAATTTGAGCTGTGGATCCAGCATATAAATAGATTTAATCAGTATCCTTGGCCCATCAGTCTTGTCTCATGTACCTGCCCTTCTGTTTCATTTTCTGATGTTCTCTCCAAGACATCCTCAATTTGGCTTTTGTTATGCTCACCCACCTGAAAGAGTAATGCCAACCAGCATCTTTGTGACTGCACTGCTAAGTCTGCAGCTTAGTCCTCCTTCTCATCCTTGCTGAATTCCTTGCTATCAGATATACAACAGACAGTTATACTTCAAAAAAAAAAAAAAAAAAAAACGTTTAAGTAAAATGAGAATGAATTTACTAAAAGGCTATCATCCTTTGCATCACTACTTATAGACCTTTCTGGAAGAATTAGGTGAAGTTGGAAGAGTGATGAGTGCCTTATAAATATACTTTCAGAAATAAAATGTAAAAAAAAAAGAAATACCAAAAATATGCTTTGGGAACTTCTGTCTAGTCAGTGGTATGCTCAGTGGCTAATATCTATGATGTATAAATTAATAGCCTATTATTTGTCTAATGGAGTGCTTTAAAAATGTTTACTTGGCTGTGTAGATAGCTTTTTACATTGCGAGCAGGTAAGGTACTTTAAAGTGACATTTTTATGAATGAATAGATGGCACTGTGGTCAAGAGAACTTGCTGCTCCTGGACAGAACCCAGGTTCACTTCCCAGCACACACATGGTAATCTACAACTATCTGTAACTCCATTTCCTGGGAACCTGACACCCTCTCCCAAACTCCTGCAATACCTGGTATTCACTAAGTGCACATACACATGTACTCAGAAAACACACACACACATATGTAAATTACATATTCTTCTCTAGACAGTGATGTATGGCTTTTTCTGGGAGCATGTACAGCAATGTCTGTTTGATCCACACAGAGAGTGAACAGGCAAAGGACAGAGAGGAGTGATCACCTCCACTCCAATGAAGCAAGGAGTGTCTTGGGCTTATTTAGAAGAGCACAGCAAGCAGGTCATCTCCCCAAAACTCACCCCGCATGGCCAAGGATGGACAAAACTGTAAGGAATGTGGTGCAGCTCCCTAACCTCACACATACCTGGCGTCATTTCTTCTTTCCCAATTTCCAAATGCTTTCTGATTTAATTCTCAGTTTACTTGATACTGATCTGTGTTAGTCTCATTTAAGATTCATCCAACCAATTGAAATCTGAAAGGTTTTGTGAAAAAAAATTGGGGGAAGGGGCTGGGTCTCTAGCTTTTTGTCTGATTTGGCAGGTGTGGTGTTTTGATAGGTAAGACCCACATAGACTTATGTGTGTGAATGCTTGGCCCATAGGAACAGCCCTATTAGGAGGTGTAGCCTTATTAGAGTAGGTGTAGCACTGTTAAGGCAGGCCTTAAGGTCTCATATATGCTCACGATCTGCCAAGTGCAGCAGTCAATCTCTTCTTGCTGCCTGCAGATCTCAGTATAGAACTCTCAGCTCCTCCAATACCATCTATCTACATATTGCCATATTTCTCACCACGATGATAATGAACTAAACCTCTAAAACTTTAAGCAGCTCCATTTAAATGTTTTTCTTTATAAAAGTTACCATAGTCATAGTGTCTCTTCACAGCATTAAAACCCTAAGACATTATGGGAAATGAGCCTGCAGGGTTGTTACAGATTGACTGCCATTACTTTTTTGAATACCTCTCTTCTTCCATGCTTCTTTCTTCTTTAAGGACTCCAAGAGTGGAGAATTGCATCCCTGATTAAATTTCTACCTTGTCATAATGCTTTGCTAATGTTTTCCAGCTTACGCTTTGTCTTGCTCAGCCTGGGTAATTTCTGTTGATGTGTCTTCATGTTCAGTCATTATTTCTCTTTCCCATTTATCCCACTAGGCATCCTGTCTGTAAATTTCAGTCTTGTTATTTTATTCTTAAGGTTTTTTCTTCCCCATTGTCTTCATGGTCTTGTCTTCTAACTTGACAGAAACTCTCCATTTGTATTGATTTTCATGCATACCTTAATTGTGATGGCAATTTTGTTTTAGAATGGAAGCTAAAAACACCATGACTTAATCCCAACAGAGAAGACATCTGTTGCTTTTCCTTTTTATGCACACTGATTTTAATATGCATATTTATATGGATGACTATGAGCTGGACCTAGGTCTTTGTGAACACAATATTAAAAGCTTTACTTATTCTTTTTGTAGGCTTCATTGATATTTCTATGTATGCAAATTGTTGTGTTTGTTGTTTATGTTATATGTAGGTCAAGTTCAGGCCTCTCACTTGACCTTCTTGAAGGATCTTGGTTAGTGAGTGTTGCCTTCTTCCTGCTGGGAGATCTTGTATTTCAGTTCCTGATAAAAACCACTTCCTATAGAAGAAAGGCCTTCTTGCTTGCTGATCTTGGATAATCTGCAATAATACAAAGGAGGGTGTTCTTTGTGTAGAATGCAGAGTAGCTTATTGGAGTTGGGTATAGGGTCACATTCAATATCTGTGACATAATAGAGAAGCTCTTTGCTTTGCCCAATCTTGTGAAAAAGCATCATCACCTTTGTCTTCTCAGGGAACAGGCTGCAGGTGGTAACTGTTATTTGCCAAAAAATAAAAATCTAAGTTCTACATCTATTAATGCAGTAAGGTTAATGGAAACAATTTTTATCTAAAATGTTCTGCCTTAAAGTATTTCTATGATGTTTTTTAAAGAAGATAGATGTTGATTGAAATTTTGGTATTGTTCCCATTGGCTATTCCAGTTTGTCCATGCTTTTCCACAAAGTCTGTCATACAAAAGGACAAAAGAGAGCTGATGCAGTCAGTGGCCTCTGTCACACAGCAGTACGTCTAAAATGCCTTTGTTGAACATAAACCTAGATACTGCTCTAATTGAATTTCCTAAAGGATATTAAAAATAATTAGTTTATGCAAAGAAATAAAGCATATTCTCAACATTAGATCCACTCATAGTGCTTTATTCAATCAGATAGAAAGCTTTAAAAGCAAAACTGAAGCTTCCACAAAGAATGACTTTTGTTGTGGTATGCAGGTTCATCTCCAGCCAGTCTATGTCAGCTACCTTTTGTTGATGGCAAAGCCTAAAGACTTTACCACACTGGTCTTTACAACCACATGAGCCAATTCCTTGGGATAAATAGTAATAAGAAGTTGTGTGTTGTTATGATGGATAAAATGTCCAAAAAAGTTTCCTAGCGTAACATTATCCAAGGTACACAGGAAGCAAAAATACAACCCAACAACTAAGGATACATGTTATTTCTTCAAAA
>NW_022196906.1:6188129-6201680 GCF_008632895.1 Mastomys coucha
AAAAAAAAAAAAAAAAAAAAAAAGGTTCTACAGATAAGACTCCTGTACTAGCTTAAGGGCCTAGGGAAGACTCTGGCCTAGCCTCCAGATATCTTTACTACTTAAAGATACTGTAGAGGTCATTTGTGCATTAGCCCACTTTGCTCCATGTTGTGTGAGCTTGTGAACCTCTGTCTGTAATGGTCATTTAGATTCCTAGCCACCTCCAGTCCTGGTTTCAGGAGCTGGATAAGGCCTGGCCCAACAGAAAAACAGCAGGCTATATATCCTTTCTTTGAAAGAACAACCATAGATGCTTAATATCCCTATGTTCCTTGCAGACGGGTTCAAGGACCTTCATGCTTTCAATACTCCAAGATACAGCAGACTGACTCCTTGAATCACACTTCAGTGAGCTTTTAGGCTTCACATATCTCACCAAAGATGGCTTCATTTAAAAACCTAATTACATTACAAGAATTTGCCTTCCAAGAAATACTATCACATTTGATTTTGGGTTCCACATGTGCATCTTGTATTTATGGCTGCAATGTACATATGTATGCAATGTGCTAGTACATGGACCTTATGGGTACTCATAGATAACAGAGAAACATTTCTCCAGCTATCTGTCTTTGGCTGTCTTTATCTGACTTCACCACATTTTTTGAGATTTTTCTCACTCAAAGCTTTATTTTCCCATTAAGCTAGATGGCCATTGAACTCTACATCTTTCTCTGCATCACACCCCCTCCAATAATGCTGAAGTTACAAACTTGCACAGATATGCTGGTTTATGTGGATACTGAGGATTTTGTGTATGTATATTAGCTTTTATATCAAGTTCTCTTACTTGTGGAAATATCTTTATCTTATGACAGGTTCTGTAGAATTCCTTTGCCATGACTGATCTCCACATTTTTAAGATGTTTACGTTGTCCAACTCCTAACAATCTAAGGGATACATAAATACCAAGCACATGTATTCAACAAATTTCAAGGCCCTTTATTACTTCAGATTTTAAAGCCCTCTTCTTGCCCTTTTTCTTTTAACCTTACCTCTTCCAGAAGGACTTTAAATCAACTTCTGTAGCTGCTACAACCTTGAAAGATAAAAACCACACTTTCAAAATTGGTGCTTCTCCTGGTCTGTGGCTAAGAGTAGATTATTAAACGTTAGAGGTGTTTGGATTCAAAACAAATAAGGGTTATAAATTTCTCCAAAGTTTGGCAAAATTGTTTAGGCAATAGTGTTTACTTAATATTAGGGGTATCTCTCACACCTGTGGTGCGAAGTCAGATTTTCTTATTTATGGCATCTCCAGAGAGCTGTGCTGTCTGCTCCCTGCACTTCCTCCATTTTTGATATCTTCCTTCCAAACCTGGGTCCATTTAATTCAGGCCTTCCAGCCACCTGAATGCCTGACTTATACAATCTCTCTGTTGTTCTTATCTCTTTACCTCATATTTTCTGGCTTAATATTGTTTTACAAGAAAAGTCAACTTCTAACATCTTGTTCTTTTTACTTTCTTCTGTATATCCCCCCTTTGTTAGTTTACATGCTACTGTATTTCTGCAAGGCCTCTTACTTTTAATTGCTGTCTTTTGTTTAAAACAATATAATTTTTTTTTCAAAAAAATATCTCACATTGCTAGATGAGTTTAGAAATGATTGTATTCTGTCAACTTTTAAACTACTATTCTTAATTGTTATACTTAAAATAATTACCCATACAAGGTTGAAATTCAATTTCAAATTAGTGTTCATGTTTAGATATGTGCTAAATTGTGTAGGTCCTTCCATCTGTTAATGTTCTAAAGTGAATAAGATTGATTATAGTCATATATTTATGACTGTAATTAGGAAACAAGTATTTTATGCATATTAATCCTACCTTACTAGGCCTGTGTCCTCATAACAAGAAGCTATGAGGGCAAAGTCAGGAGTGGAGAATAGACCACATTGATATCTAGAAAAAGAAGAAATGCCTCCCATCCAAGGAGAAGCGCTACAGAAGAAACCACTTTTTTCAACACTTTTAACTTCTAACCTTTGAAAGAGGGCATGGTAATTTCCACTTATTACCAACTGGACAGGATCTAGACTAACTTTGAAGGTAATCCTTCGGGCATTGTAGTGAGAAGTCTTCTTGGTTATTTTAATTGGGGTGGAAAGATCCATCCTGGCTGATGAACTGACTGAGAGGAAGAAAGTGAACAAAGCACCAGTGTTTTTCCCTTATTCTGCATCTGAATCTTAGAGGCAATTTAATCATCTTCTCCTCAGTCCTGCACCGTAGACAGGCTACAACATAATAGACTCTTAAAATGTGATTCAAAATAAAACTGGCTTTTCTTTCCTTTGGTTGCTTTATCCTAGAAATAATACAAACAATTAACACAAGGCAAAAAAATTAACCTCTGTTAAGCACTCACTCTAGGATGTATGAACTTCCAAATGGCTTCCAAATAATAAAATTACAGATTTTGTTAATTAATTTTTGAAAAGGGATCATTTCGTAGCAAGGTTATAAGTGTACACTGCTTTGCCTTTCCTGGGTGTAAAGGAAGTCATCACAAAGAATAATGATCTTGCCTCAAATGTTATCAATATCTTTTGAATCTATTTTTAGATGGAAGGTATGGTTAAGGACTTATGTCTTTAAATATTGGATCAGTTCTCATTGTCGACTGAAGATGAGCCCCAGGTACTAAGTTTAAAATACTAGGCAATTGTAGCATTTGTACAGTAAACTATAAAATGAGAAATATTGTCTTTGCTTTCTTTACATGTAACTGTTGTTGACATATGATATTATTTTTTGGTTCATCCACCATAATTCTTGAAATGACCATACTTATTTGTTTCTCTAATGCCTAGTATGACTTATATGTGATATCAGCATTTAGTGTATATAATATTGGGTGTGTGTGTGTGTGTGTGTGTATTTGCTAACACAAAATGATTTTTTAAATGATCTTATATAGGTCAACATACTTTCACATATATTTTTAAAACTTTACTTCCTGATGTGGAGAATATATTACATGACAATTATACAAGCTTTTGTTTTAAAATTCCAGGGTATTTACCCCAAATATTTTTATTTTAAAAATAGACTTTCAATTAACTGAAAGTTTGGGACTTATGGAATAAAATTCATATCTGTTTATTAGAAAATAGTCAAAAGCTTACAAATCATGATAACATAGTTGATTTTAAAAGTACCTTTTTATGAACATAAATAGAGAATTTACATGACTAGACTCTTTTCAGTCACCTTAGAACTGGACCAGCAAATATGCTAGGCATCCTGTTCTCCAGCAAAATATCCTGGGATGCTAACTGAGTGCAAGTGGTCATCTGCATTATGGCTCATCCACTAAGGTCTGCTGTTTCTCAGTACACTAAATTGAAGAGTGAGTCATATGGAGATCAATGCTGTTAAACTCCAGCAAGGCTACTTGGACTAAAACACATTTCATTTCCTCATTAGCCATGGAGCCAGAGACAGTAGGCAGGGAGTTTCCATCTGAAATTACATGCAGATGGAGCCTCCAAAGAGCACAGAATCAAATGTATTTTATCAAAACTACCTTTAAAAATGCATGTTGTTTCCTCTCACTTATTCAATAATTTATTACCTGCAGCCTGCTTTCCTTTTCCCAATGACATTTCCATTTTGGTTTTCCTTTTCATTTTTGCCAGCTCTGGGAATTGTGTTTTAAAAGAATTTTTGATAGTTTTGAGGTAATTTCATCTTTGTTTTTTATAAAAATGACAATGAGTTAGTTTACTTAAGTTTTTAAACAGATGTATTCACATTTTTCATGCTTTCCAATAGTAACCATGTAGCATTAAATGTGTTTCTATACTACCCTGATCTTAGAGACTTTGTTCACCTACTCCATACTGTGTAAGGCAAATATAAGTTGAAACTCAGAATTTAAAAAATTAATAGTAACTACAAAGAAAACTAGTGATATGAATTTTATTTGTTTTAAGTTAGTATATTGTAAATACCATTTCAACATCAGTAATATATCAGTATATCAGTATATAAATTAACAATATGCTATCTTACATCCTTAGTAAAATGTGTTTGAAATCTGAGATGTAGTTTAAAGATGTAGACCATATAAAGTGGGAGAAGGCTCATTTATATATGTGAGAGCCTTGTGTGAAGAGTGGCTGCCTTGGATGACAACAGGGTCTCTCTGATCTAAGCCCACAATTCTATCAATCCTCAGATTTCAAAGTTGCATTTCAACATGGCCCGGGTTTTTAATCTTTGGAATACTTCACTTCAGCCATCACCATTGCTACCCCTTTTAAAATGTATTTTTTTATTGAATCTCAGATTATCTGCAGATTGTATCAGACATGGTATGATTATGATCAGTTCTCACAGACTGATTAACATTTGAATTAAACTACATGAAGGTAGCCACCAACAACGACCCATTTTAACAGTTTCTAAACTAAGTAAGAACTATTAATTGCTGGACCACAAGCTGGATAAGTTTCTTTTCATAATCCAAACAGAACAATGCAAAGTAGCCAAATTGAAATAAGATATATTAAATGGGGTGCAATATTCTTAGAATATGGGCTGCTACTGAAATTAAACGTGATCACAAACAAGCCATGTGTAACTGTACAGACACATGATTATAACACATATGCACAAATAGAAATGTTTCAAATATCACCAAGGTTAAAAAGGAGTCAATGGATAGAATTCAGGTATTTAAGTTAATTAAGAAAATATGGCCACAGGTTGAAGAAATCTACAAAACATTTAAGATTTTTTGAGAATCAATGTCTAAATGAAGTAGACATTAACATGTCATTAGTTGATTCTTGCTGACCTAAGTTTCTACCTTATGAAACATGGGTAGAAAATATAAGTGTTTCCACTTCTAACTCATAAGGTGGCAGAAGAGAAAATGATCTTATGCAAAACATAAAATTGTTCAGTTATTTAAAATAATAAAAGTGACTATGATAATTTATTCTTAATACTTTCATTATTAAAATGAATGAAGCATATTTAATGATTGATGTTAGTTAATCAGTTAGTAAGTTAGTTAGTTAGTTAGTTAGTTAGAAAACAATACCTATATAGAATCCTCATTATGTTTTTATTCCTTGCAAATGTTTTCATTTTTTTCTCATGGGGCTTTCAGGCACTACATTTATACACTTGAATTTCTTAGGTATTGATTAAAACAAACCAACTACATGACTGATTTTTTTCCCCCTGAATTCTGTGGTATTTCTTTTTCTTCTAGCTCACTTTGTAATTCTAAAGGAATGAGCTGGTTAGATGTTCAGGTAAGCCTGAAGGTTATGGAGGCTACACTCTGTCCTCAAAACCAACGACTTGTAAAATCACCAATGGAAAGCAGGAGACATTGATTACAGACAAAAAGACTGAGAAGTAAGTGGGTGTGGTAGCTTGCCCTTAACCACAACACTCAGGAGGCAGACACTGGTAAACCTGGGTGAGTTCAAGACAAGCCTAGCCTACACAAAGTTTTCTTAGAGAACCAATGCTACATTGAGAAAGAGTGTCTCAAAAACAAACAAAAATCTGATTTGTATTACATAGGATCATGACATACAAGAAATCAAGGGGCCTTTGAACAAGGATGTAGAACTGTCTCCTCTCTTAAGACTTGCTCCAGTTAGATTTGTCAATAAGTTACACTGTAAATATGCATGTCTTAGAAATGGTACTATTACCTAGGATGTTACAGTCCTGGCTTACTGATTAAGGAATACTTTCTTGTTTGATGTTTGAAAGTTTCTCTAGGATCAAACTTCAGATGGCTAATATTATAATAGTTCCAGGAGAATCCTTGGTTTTATAACCTGTGGGGTTGGAAAGTCATGAGACTGGGAAAGAGTCCAGAGAAAGAGCAAGGCCAAGATGTGTCCAGACCCAAAAATCTCATCATGACACAGCAGCAGTAGGACTGTCTTCCTCCTTTTTCTTGGCCTGCATGTCCCAGAGTACACAGTTAGCATGACCTCCACCTCCGTTTCCCTAGAGGCAGTCATGAAGCCTGGTGGCTAAATTACATGTTTAACTTCCTCTTTCCCTACAAGGACATGTCCAACAAGCAACTGAAACTGTTCTTTGTGCAAATGAGGCATCCCCAGCACCTCAGCCCAGCCGATGATGTACATTCACCCTAGAAATCCCTACCTGCTTCTCATGGTGTACATAATACTTGTTCATTCTTTCCAGTCTCACCTGGTGTGCAACAGTGCCTAAACACTCCAAGGATAAAGCAGACTTGGTCGGAAACAGCCCTGTTGAATAGTCTAAGAAACTTACAACTGCAGCATTCATCAAATTCTATACAGGAAATTTGGTGCCTCCAAACAGTTCAGAGTTTATAGAATGCTTCAAATTCTTCTCCTTTTGAAAGCTTGTTAAAATAAAATCAGCTTGTATAGTAGGAACAGGCAATTACTGGCTGTCATTGCCTTTTTGAAATTAAATCTGTTTTTTGACAATTTTATGGACATATAGTATATAGGGCATTCTAATAATTCTCATGTCCCACCCTTATTTACCTTTCCCCTGACCCCTGTCAGTACCCTTGAATTCTTTCCTCCGTTTCATGTCTTTGCTTTGGTTTTGTCAGTCAGCATCATCACTGAGACCCTGGATTTGGAGCTGTCCATAGAAGCTTAGTGGGCTCACCAGTTCATTCACTGTGATGACAATGACTCCTCTTCTCCTATATTTAGCCAGTAATCAGTACTTCAGCAGGAGGGGTAGGGTCTTGTGAGTTTCTCTCCCATTTATGACTGATGCCTGACAAAGCCATCTTTGTGATGACTGAGTCCAGATAACGCAGGTTGCTGTGAGGTCATGTTTGTAGTTAGTCATGACATTCCCAGAAGATGGCATTTCTCAAACTGTGCTCTATCTTCCAGCTCCTGCATTCTTCTGTCTGTTCTTGCAAAGTGTTACCATGGCATTAGAGGAGATGAAATAATCTGCTTGTTTAAGGCTGAGCCATTGATTGTCACTTATTCTCAACACTTTAACACCCAGTGTGGACAACCATGAGTGCTGGTCACACATAACTGTTGTTCATTAAAGAGAGGCTTCTCTCATGATGACTGAGAGAACCATTTGTTTGGGGGGTATAAACACAGAGATTGAGAAAACAGTTTGACAACATGTTCTGTGCACATTTCACTATTGTTTTTTTAAGAAACAGTCCTATGCATCCCAAGTTTGCTTATAATGAATTCACAGGATGACCTTGAACTTATTATTCTCTTGTTCTCCTCCAGTATGCTAAGCTTCTAGATGTGTGCCAACCATTCTTGGTTTAAGCAGTACCGTGTATGTTAGGTAAGGACACTACTAAATCCAGCTCTTCAATGTCTCTGTTTTATGCACAAGCATCTTCAGACGCAGCTCTCTCTCACCTAAGAGTACTGCTGGTTTCTAAAATGGTGAAATAAGTCATGGTTGTTGAAGATGACTTTGACTCACACCAACTTGGAGTATGAATTTTACTCTTACTGTTCTTGTTTAGTCACTGTTGTAATGACTGAACCTTTTATAATGCACTGATTTTTCTGTCTATTTTTTGAGTCAGGATCTCTCTGTGGCCCTGGGTGTCCTGGAGCTCCCACCATAGACCAGGTTGACCCAAAACTCATAACTCTATCTCTGCTTTTCAAGTCCTGGTATTAAAGTCATGAGCCACCATGATCAACTCACATTTTTTTTTCTATTTTCCCAAACAGAATGCACTGATTTTTGTTACAGTGTATCAAAGAATATTTTTGTTCACAAGTCTTTAACTTTCTAGTTATTTGTTGTTATATAATGAAAGCCTTGAGTGATATTACTTGTTCAAAATGTGATTGTACCTTTGCAGCATATCAAATTGTTTTTCAGAATATGGAAATATTAATTTGTAATCCCTCTAATTCTATCAAAGTTACAAAGTTACCTTAATATTCTCCTGATCATCTTTTGTTTTGAAGGTGATAGCAGAGAAAACCAAATCAAACTTTCTGTCATTACAGGACAAACTATGTTTGCAACAGTTTCTTTGAACCTCTTCTTTGCATGTAGTTGGTGTGCACACATGGGTGGGTAGTAACCTGTACTGGGGGTGTTCTTTTAATCACTGGTGCAATCAAAGAAGGCTTTAGCTACCCATAGAGTCAAACAGCTGGAGAAATAAATCAGGACATGAAATTCATGAAAGCAAAGTTGTTAGTCATTCTTGGAGGAAGTAATAAGCAGAACACAGGGAAACAGCAAGAAGTAAGAACTAGCCAGGCTGGAAACATAGAAAGACTGCAGTGTTTGTTTTATGAAGGATACTCTTAATTGCTCCCTTTGGGGATATTTAGAAGGAGGCCAATGTGATATTGAGAAACCGTATTTGCTAACTGACAGTTGAGGAGGAGAGCTAAAGTCAGATAGAAGTAGAGGCAAAATAAGAGTGCTGTCTAGAAGAGGGGCATTTGTGGCTTATGTGTTTGTGGTGGATGTCTATATGTATGTGTGTGTTTTATGTGCCCTTGGGTGTACAGTATGTGTTATATACATATGTTCATGATATTCAATTCTGCTAACTGCAGGTTGTACTTTATATTAAGGAAAATGTAACTGGTGAGACCATTCAGTGAACAAAAGCAGCATTTGGTCACGTTTTCCAGTATGAAGATAAAGTTAGGGAATGGTCTCTAAACTATGGATTGTTGGACACCCTCATGGGAGCTAAGGATAACTCCCATATATCCCTGTATCAAGTTAACTGAGGACTAGAAATAACAATGCTGCATGTTTTCCATAACTTCATCTTGGTCTTTATTAAACTTATTTTGTGACAGGGGATCTCCATATAACTTAAGTGTCCTGGAACTCAATATGTAAACCATGCTGAACTTCCTCATTAAGATCTACCTACCTCTGTCTCCTGAGTGCTGGAATTCAAAGCATGTACTACCATACTTGGCAGCATTTACTGAGCTTATGTGGTGGTTTGAATAAGTATGGTCCCCATAGATTCATGTGTTTGAGGGAGTGGTACTATTAGGAACTATGGCCTTATTGGAAGAGGTGTGGCCTTGTTAGAGGAAGTGTGTCACTGTAGAGGCTGGGTTTTAAGGTCTTAAATGCTCAAGCTACATGCAGTGTGAAACACATCTAGTTTCCTCTTTGCTGCCTAATGATCAAGATATAAACCTCTTAGCTCCTTCTCCAGCTTCATGCCTACCTAGATACTAAATGCTTCCTACCATGAAGATAATGGATTAAACCTTTATAAGAGTTGCCTTGGTCATGGCTTCTCTTCACAGCAATGAAACCCTAAGACAACTTATAATCAAAACATGTGTAGCCCATCACATACAGGGCCCAAAGATCCCTGAACTAAAACTACCTGAAAGCTGCCTCTTTGAAGACTAACTTCCATGGTATCAAAAGGCCCAATCTTCTAAGGGAGGGAGGAAACCAACAGTTCTAGTCAGTCATGATGCCTATCATTCACAACAATGATTAGCATGGCAAAATAATTCCAAGGGTGCAGTAGTGGCACACATGACTGAATAGCAATCAGTAGCTCTCTAATTGGACTTAAGACTCAGAGAGGAATATTGTGGCTAGTACTGAAAACTTAGTGAACTACCCAGGGTTTGACCTACAACTACCAATTTACTAAACAAGTATAATCCTTAAATACATTCTAAATATTGTCCTCATACCCAGAGATAAGTGTAGTCCTTACCTCTCATCAAGGAAATGTCCTTTTTGGTCAGATCACTACAGAAAAGCACAGTTAATCTGATGTAGGGTTGTGAAGCTCAGTGTTAGTGGAAGCATCTACAAATTACTTCTGCACCTAAATCTCTGCAAACTCTTGAAAGGGGGCATAAAGATTGTAAGAGCTAGAGGATCAGGAGTTTGCTGAGAGATTAAAAATGTCAGAAGCTTCACCTTGGAAGTTTCATTAACATGGATGCTGAAACATGACCTGGAACATAAACATAAACAGTGAACAAGAACAACAACAACTGGTATTTTAATGTGTTGATATTGATTCTCAGAAGGCCTTAACCCTAGACAAAGAACCAAAGGCAAATAAGGAATGGTGAGAGTGGGAGAAAGTTTTCCCTAGGGAAAAGCATGCCCATTAGTTATTCAATTTAAATGGACACCATTAAACTCATATGCATACAAGAAACATTACACAAACTTAGCAAGTTAGATTTATGTATTTAGGACTAGACACAAGTGTGCATGTGTGCATGTATGCACACACACACAATCACACACATGCAGAAATGTATGCACCAACAATTACTAAATATGATGCTATGAATTTGAGAGAGATTGCAAGAAGAGATATATGGGAGAGTTGGCAGGGAGGAAAGTAAAGTGGGAAATAATGTATTTATATTATAATCGCAAAAGTTTAAAAAATCAATCAAACAAAAAATTCCAAGTGCATATCCCACTATAAAACTTGGGTAGAAAATCTAATGTGAGAAATGAGTTACTAATTAATAATTGATACAGATATAACTACAAAGGAAAAATAATTAAGTGGCTGTAGCATGGTTGTTTGTTGGGTTTCTATGCTGTATAATGAATATCCAGTTCAGACCACAGTTATGACAATTGTGGCAACTGAAGTGTAGCAATACCATGAATACCCAAAAGTATGACTGAGAACTGCTGGCAATTATGTTATTTTGACAAACAAGCAAACAATCAAAAACATTAACTCAAACTCATCCTAGGTCAGTTATGATATGTAAAGACTATTGTTAAATAATTTGATATAAAATTAGAGAAAAGTTCAATAATTAATAGTTAAAAATAGAAATTAATCACTGGAGTAGAATTTCTAGAAGTCCTTTTTTTGCTGGACCTGCATATCCTTTCCAATTTGTGATTCTCCCTTTTCTTAGAAGAAATGGTGCCCAACTAAATAGTTCACAGGCACTCAGTGGGACAAGCTGCCAATATTATATCACCTTTTCTAAAAACATGACCTTTTCAGTTCTTTCCTTCTTAGGTTTCTCTCCTCTTCAGTGGCATATGAAAGCGCATGCCAGTTCAGAAAGCACTGAAAACAAGCTGTGGTAGACAAAAGCCTGTTTATCTTTAAATGACTTCTTAAAGAAGAACATGTTTCTTTGTATAATAAAAATATTCAGCATCCTGAGAAATAGCCATAGCATAAGAGATTAAGTTGAATAAGTAGCACATGACCTGTGGTGTGTGTGTGTGTGGGGGGGTTATGTGTGTGTGTGTGTGTGTGTGTGTGTGTGTGTGTGTGAGAGAGAGAGAGAGAGAGAGAGAGAGAGAGAGAGAGAGAGAGAGAGAGAGAGAGAGAGAGAAAGTATATGGTATATATATACTTTATGCATATATAGAACTATACGGATGCATTCACCTGAGTATTTACATGTCAAGGCTAAACATCCATGTCAAATGTTCCTTGATTTCCAGCTTTATTTGTTTTTATTTATCATTTTTTAATTAGATATTTTCTTTATTTACAATATTTCCTTTCCCAGGTTTCCCCCCGCAAAAAAAAAGAAAGAAAGAAAGAAAAAAAACTAAATCAATCCCCTGTTCCTTCCCCCTTCCACCTGCCCACCATCCCACACCCTCCTGCTTACTGGCCCTGGAATTCCCCTACACTGGAGCATAGAACCTTCCCAGGGCCAAGGGCCTCTTCTCCCATTGATGACTAACTTGGCCATCTTCTGGTATACATATGCTGCTGGAGCCATTTGTCCCACCATGTGTACTCTTTGGTTGGAGTTTTAGTTCCTGGGAGCTCTGAGGGTACTTGTTAGTTCATATTGTTGTTCATTCTAAGGGGCTGCAAACCCTTCAGCTCCTTGGATCCTTTCTCTAGCTCCTTCATTGGGGACCCTGTACTTAATCCAATGGATGGCTGTGAGCCTCTACTTCTGTATTAGTCAGGAACTGTCAGAGCATCTCAGCAGACAGCTATATCAGGCTCTTGTCATCCAGCACTTGCTAGCATCCACAATAGTATCTAGATTTGATGATTGAATATGGGAAGGATTCTCAGGTGGAGCAGTCTCTGAATTGTCCTTCCTTTAGTCTCTGCTCCATAGTTAGTCTCTACAACTCCTTCCATGGGTATTATGTTCTCCCTTTTAAGAAAGAACAAAGTATCCACACTTTGGTCTTCCTTCTTCTTGGTTTCTTATAGTTTGTGGTTTGTACTTTGTGTAGTCCGAACTTCTGGACTAATACCCACTTATCAGAGAATGCATACCATGTGTGTTCTTTTGTGATTGGGTTACCTCACTCAGGATGATATTCTCCAGGTCCATCCATTTCCCCAAGAATTTCATACATTCACTGTTTTTAATAACTGAGTAGTACTCCATTGTGTAGATGTACCACATTTTCTGTATCCATTCCTTTGTTGAGGGACATCTGGATTGTTTCCAACATGTAATAAGGACACATGCTCCACTATGTTCATAGCAGCCTTATTTATAATAGCTTTATTTTTTGATAAAGAGTCTCTTACTGAACATGGAGCTTGCTGTTTTAGCTGTAATGGCTGCCCTGCATGATTAAGGGTTCCTCCTGTCTTTACTGCCACTTTGCATGAATACAGTGGCACAGTACCACAAAAGCTTCTCTTACCTGTGTCTTGGGAATTTGAACTCAGATTCTTCGTGCCTGCACAGCAACCACTTGAATTGCTGAGCCTTCTCTCCACCCACTAAGTATAACGTTTAACAGGTTAAAGCAAAGATTGGTTTCTTAAAACCCAACTACAACTCTTGGACTGTGATACAAGAAGCCTATTAAAATATGATCATGTACATAAAATGTGTCACTGCTGTTTTGCTACAGAAAGTCCTGAGTGAAATGCAGAATAACATGCTTCTCTGCCAGACCTGGAGCTGAAGAGCTGGCTCAGAGGCTAAAATCACTTAATGCTTGTAGCAGTTTGAACTTGCTTATTCCATAGGGAGTACTGTTAGGAGGTGTGGCCTTGTTAGAGGAAGTGTACATTGTTGTGATGGGCTTTGGAGGTCTCCTCTTATGCTCAAGTTCCATCCAGTATGGAAGTGAGCTTCCTCCTAGCTGCCTGAGTATGCCTGTCTCTCTTGTTTATCTTTGCATCAAGATGCAGAACTCAGTCTGTTGCTGGCACTATGGTTACTTGAATGCTCTCATTCCTCCTGTTATGATAATAATGGACTAAATATCTGAATCTGTAAGTCCCAATTAAATATTTGCTTTTATAAAGAGTTGCATTGGTCATGGTGTTTCTTCACAGAAATGGAAAACCTAACTCTTGCAGAGGACCAAGGTCAGTTCCTAGCACCTATGAAGTAGCTCACAATGTCCATAGCTGCTCCTTCTTAGACAGATCTATTTGAGAACCCAGAGAACACTTTTTTCTATAATTACAATCCTTAAATTCTTTCCCAGAGTTTATAATTATTTATCCCTATCCTTTTTAGGAGTTTCTGAAGTTTTGGTTTGCTTTATTGTTTTTTTTTTTTTTTT
>NW_022196906.1:6201705-6238747 GCF_008632895.1 Mastomys coucha
TTTAATCTATCTGGGGCTGGATATATGGCTCAGCTTTTAAGAACACTGGCAGCTCTTCCAAAGCATATGTGTTCAACTCAACACACACACACGTGGCTGCTCACCCATGTTAGTAATTCCAGTACCAGAAGATCTGACAATATCATATAGGCATACATGTAGACAAAACACCAATGCTCAAAAAGTAGTTTTTTACAAATCTCACTATTTCTATACTATTGAGTTGATTTTCTTATATATTCCCAGTTTTAAACCTTACCATACAGTTGCAGTCCAGTTGAAAAATGTTCTGTATACAATGGTTGCATTTTCATTTCAAGGACCTTGGTTTACTTGATAAGTACTTTTTTGCTTTCTTTCTATCTTTTATTCTTTCTTTCATTTTTCTTTTACATAATGTCATTTGCTTTCCCATTTTTTCCTCATGTGATTTGGTGTCTTTTACAAGAAGAAATTGCCTATTTTTATACTATATTTTCTATGAGCTTTTTGTTAGTTTTCTTTATCTGTCTTGCATTCAAATTTTCAATAAATTTTGAGTTGATTGTTACATAGCTTTATAAATGATGAGAGAAGGGATTGTAGTTTTGTTTTTCAGATTGTGGAAATCTGGTTTCACAAGTACAATTTATTGAGAAGGCTGCTTTCCAATTCCTGTTTTTTGTCATTTTGTTGGAAAAGAACAAAAAACAAACACAGGGTTTCTTAATGTGTGTAGTTACTGCTAAGCTGTCTATTGGGTTCCATTACGGTGTGTGTCAAAATGTATGGAAGCATGAGATGCTGTTTTTATTGTTATAACTCTAAAGTATATTTTAAAATTAGGTCATCTGTTATTCCCACTTTAGTTTTTGTTGTTGTTGTGGTTGTTTTTGATTTGGGGGTTTTATTTTAACCTAAAATTGACTCAAGTTTTTGTGGTGTAGTTTGCCAATATTATTGCTTCCCCACACATTTTAGGATATTTTCTTGCCTCTTTTCTATAAAGAATATGATTGGTATTTTGGTAGGGATTCAGTCCTCTTTGGTTTTGCTGGTATGGTATTATTTATTATGGTGTTTTCTTGGATGTTGTTACCTCCTTCTGTTGAATTTTCCTTCTAGTATCTTATGTAGGATTGGATTAGTGGAAAGATATTGTTTATTTTTTTTCATGGAATATCTTGGTTTCTCTGTTTACGGTATTTGAATGTTTTGCTGGATATAGTAGTCTAGTTTGGCAACTGTGATCTCCTAGAGACTGTTTAACATCTTTGCTGACTCTTCTGGCACATAAAGTCTCTGCTGAGAAGTCTGGTGATATTCTGATAGGCCTGCCTTTGCATGCTGTTTGCTCTTTATCCCTTGTGGCTTTTAATATTCTTTCTTTCTTCTGCATATTTAGTATTTTGATTGTGATGTATCAGAAGGTTTTTTGGGGAAGGGGGTCCAATATATTTGGTGTCGTGTGAGCATCTTTTACATTTATAGATAACTCTTTCTTTAGATTAAGAATATTTTCTTCTATGATTTGTTGAAGATACTTTCTGGATGTTGAACTGGTATTCTTATATTCATATTATCTTAGGTTTAGTGTTTTCATAGTATCCAAAATTTTGGGGATGTTTTGTGGTAGACACTTTCTAAATTTAGCATTTTCTTTGAGCAATGTATCAGTTTCTTCTATTGTATCTTCTGCCTGAGATTCACTCCTCTATCTCCTATATTCTGTTGTTGCTATTTGCATCTGCAGTTCCTCTTCTCTTGCCTAGGTTTTTCATCTCTAGGGTGGCCTCAGCTTGTGTTTTCCTTATTGCTCCTATTTCTATTTTCAGTTCTTAAGCAGTTTTATTTATTTCCTTCATCTGTTCAATTGCATTTTCCTGTATTTCTTTCTTTTTATTAATTTCCTCTCTAAGGGACTCTACCTCTTTGTCTTTCCCTGTATATCTTTGAGGACATATTCATTTCCTCTTTAAAGGCCTCTATTATATTCATAAGATTAGACTTAAGCCCATTTCCTTGTGCTTCCAATATGTTAGGGTATCCAGGGCTTGCTGCTATTAGACTTCTGGGTTTTGATGGTTTGAAGCCAAATTGTCCTGGCTTCTTTTACTGTGTGTGTGTATATATATATATATATACACATACATACACACACAATATTTATATGTATAGGTGTATACATATATATACATATACATATATATATATTGGTATGGTTATGTTAACCTTACAGATATGAGAATAAAGATCACTGACACAAATCACGGTTAAACTAATACATATGTTTTTTATTCATGTAGTCTGTCTCTCTCTCCCAAAGATGGAGTTCAAGAGATCAGCATCTGATATGGAAACGATAAGAAATTTTATACCTCAGGGTTGCCAAGTGAGGAATTTGCCAGTGAAATAATTGTGATTGCAGAAGCCAGCCATAAACATAACAAGATGGACATAAGAACCCTTTAAAATAAAGGCGTGGTTGCTATGTCCTGGAGTAAGCGGCTCAGGAATAGTTGAGGCTACAGGAGAACACAGTCGGTTCATTGAGAAACAGATTTCATCATAAACAGGAATGTGTCTAGCTTGTCTTTACTCTAGGTTGACTTTTAGGCCTAAGATGGAGGCTGCCTGGTTTATCAAGTGGTGATGCTGACAGCTGATTATTGCACTTCCTTCTTTTTAGTTTCTCACTTCGTCTTTGGTGAGGTTAATTTAAAGTGCACTTTCACCATTTCCTGGTGTTTTACGTTGACATGTCTAATTCTGTTGTTGTTCCTTTCATCTTATCTTAACAGTGTTTTAAATATAACCTGAGTTCTCCCACAGTTTGTTGGTTTCTTGTGCATTTTCATAATTTGAAAATTCCACAGTGTTTGAATTCTCTTATTGCATCTTTATCTGAAAGAAATTTTATATAACCTCCCTGACAGAGAGAAGGTTCCACAAACTGAAAAAAAAAAAGGTTATACTGAGCTATTGGATCTGTGTCTTGCAGGTGTCTGGTCCTTAAATAGGGTATGTTAAAAATGCATGTGTTTGTTGGTATTCTGTATGAATAATCCATACACTGATTCAAGGAAGGTACAGATGTTTCTGAAAAAGTCTGTATTCAAGTCTATCTCTTCCCTTATGTCTGTTAGTATTTGCTGCAGATGTTTAGGTTTTCCTATACTTGTTGATAAGTTATTCTTCTCTGGTGAAATGAGTCAATTAAAGCTGGATCAGAGTGTATAAAGATAAGTTTATAGGGAAGCAGCTCTCTGGCAGGGTTCACTGGTCCAAGGAAAAAAATGAGGAGGAAAACAGTTGGAAGGAGCAAGAGAAAGAGAGAAAAAAGGAAAAAGCTTGCACAGGAAAGGAGAGAGAAGAAGGGTGAGAAAAAATGTTTAGCTTATTTAGGAAAGAGCCTCTGGGGGCCGGGAAGCCAATCTCTTGGGCTGGAAAGTTCAGGGGAGAAGGCAGAGTAAGTGAGTTAGGGACTAAGGGATTCTGTGAGAACCTGGTGACCAGCTCCACTTTGTTACGTTAAATATGCACCTCACCTGTTTGTCCCAGGTCTGAACTGTAATATCCCAGCCTTCTGTTGATAGTGAATGAAGAAGTGGTGGTTAAATCATCTATAACTACTTCCTGCTGTAGTTGGGATGCTGTTATGGGGGTTGAGGAAAAAGCTGGAATGTCAGCCAAGGAAAAGCAGGCTGCTGTATCTTTTGTCTAGGATGTGGTACCATCTGGAGCTAGGAACATGAAAGCCCAGATGAAGCAACTGTGGGTAACAGCTTCAGAGCTGTCCTGGAGGCAGTATAGGAAAAAACACCTGGACTTGGAAGAATGTTGTATGTGTTGGAAGGATACATATGTTATATATGTATATATGGAATAAGATAAAGTTAAGTAGCTTATGGAGAAAACTTTTTCCTTGTCTCTATATCTGAAATTGTTAGACCAATGGCCTTGGTGGTAGAAGGAGGGAGGAAGTCCCAGGACCAGTGATAAAGGAATAGATCCCACCCTCAGGAAGAAGAAGCTAAGGGGGGAAATAGGCTGTTTGTTGACAGTTTTTATCCTGAGTCCGTTAGACATGTGAAAGCTGGATTCAAGTGTGTTTCCTGAAGCTTATCAGAAGCTTTTTAACTTACAAAAAGAGACAAATTTCACTATTTAATACTAAAAGCTCTGAACTTTGAAGTCTCATTGTAACAGTGGTATCAGAAGGGGTAGAAACCGGAAGAATTCTTCATTCCTCTCATATTCCGTAATCAGTTTCCTATCACCATTCAAGATTTTCATGTCCTCCAATCTTATAACCTGCATTTACCAACCTCCAAAAAAACCTTCCTAGACCATCAAACAGATATGTAGAAGAATTTGTTTATTTAGATGTCACACATTTTAAACTTTAATTTTAAAATTTTAATTTAAAAATGTTTCAACTTTACAATTGTATATCCGTATTTAGAAAATCTTTGAAGAGTGTATTGTAGTACCACACCACTGTGGGAATTATATTCAGAGTTCAGAAAAAGAATAATTTTGACTTGAAATGATAATGTAAAATACACACTGGTGACAGACCAAAAGGAGACAGGATGATAGACTCTTTTAATATCTTTTATAAAAATAAAAATAATCTATAGATAACATCAAAAGGTAAACAATTTTTTGTTATATGACATGTTTCCTTGGGAGATGTGACCCAATATGTGTTCTCTCTTCCTAAGGAACCAATGAAAGACAAAAATATGGCAGTCACCAAAGTCCAGCACTGTGAAGTGATGAGTTTTCCTGGAGTTCCTTATTGGAATGAGTGAAGCAGAAATGACTCAAAGACAGCTACATCACCTGAGCCCACCCCAGCCTGAGTGACAGCTCATTCAAGCTGGAAACCCAGAACACGCTGGGTGGTCTCAAAGCAGCTCAGCAGGTTGCACAGAGCCCTTGCAGACCCTTTAGTTGCACTGAGCCTCTCCTTTGCCTAGTCTGTCTTCCAAGCAGCCATCTTGGTAGGGCCTCTTTAAGAAAGTTCACCTTGCTTGAAAGGCTCTCTCAGCAGTCCTTGCTGCTCACACCCAACATGGGTTGAGGAGTCTAGAGTACTATCAGTTTCAGTTATCTCCTCATGATACTTTGAGTTGTTTACTTCCTTAGCTAAGGACTGAGCTTTTCCCCTCCTCTTAGAACAAGTCCATGGAAACATCAGGTGCCTTAGGATCTTTCTCCTTTGATGGAAGATGTTGGCCTCTAAGGAAACTGCTAATTGAGAATTTCATAAACAGTCCATCAAACATCAGTGTTTTCAGAAGTTCTTATTTTTATACAGTGATGATGCTTTACAGATAGCTTATAAAAACAGGTACAGACCTTTAAAATCATCTACGAAATTATTTTATGTTTAAGTATTGTAATAAAGCAAAATGTTTGACTTTGTATGTGGGAGTTTACACAAAAGACACAAAGCCTCTATCCTTAGACCAATTTTTATTCCTTAAATTTCTCCTTGGTTGTTCTCAGGAGCTCCTTCCAGGGTTTTCGCCTGTACTCTCTCTCACACTTTCCCTGTTCTCTGAGTGAAGCACAGTATGCACTTACTTTGCAGCAGATCATCTTTAAATAAATATTGTCTCTGTCCTCTCCTAGTTTTTAGACTATGGCAAAGCTGTCTGACTTCTGCATTTTCACTGGAGGGACATTAATGTCTGACTCACAAAGTGCTTGAGGAGAAAGAATGAAAACATTTCAAGAACGTTATGGTCTGCCATGCAGAATTCAGGAGCCACGAGTGCTGTTTTCACCTTCCTGAAACTTTTTCTTGATCTAAGATAAGTACCTCTTTATGTGTGCAAATGTTAATGTACATCGTATCCCCATGTGTACATACATCCCATGCACCTGTCTGCCCATCCACACACATTGGCTCGCTGCATATAAATAGTCTCTTTATATTTTCATTTTCTATTTTGTTCCAATCAATCCGACATAGCCAGTTTAAGGGAACCTGATAGGCTGGCTTCCCACAGAGAGCATGTATTCAAGATAATGTTCACAGCTTGCTATAAATACCAGCCTACGATCACAACCTGACACAACCATAAAATGTACTTTAAAAAGAAATATAGGAAATGGAAGGAATAATGGGGCTGTAAGTTTATTCTAATATCTTCTCCAAAGAGGGAAATACGTGCATGAAATACCATTGAACTGAAGTTGATATACAATCTGTCAAAATGTATTTCGCATTCTCATCCGAGGTTCAAATAACATTCTATTCTTGGAAATACCTTTTGTTCAAAGTGTCTTCTCTTCCCACACAGTTCAGTGAAATCATTTTTCTTTTGTGAAAGGAAAATGCACGGTCTAGAGATCACATGTACACTATCATTTATTTAATTAGCAGGTACAATTCAAAATAAAATTAAAGTTTGTGCCATACAAACTCCTCTTTCATTATATTGCTTTATTTTATTTTACTTTATTTTGTTTTTATACTTTTTTAATTGGATATTTTCTTTATTTACATTTCAAATGTTATCCCCTGTCCCAGTGTTCCTCCCTCCTGGAAACACCCTATCACACCCTTCTTCCCCCTGCTTCTATGAGGGTGTTCCTCCACCCACCCATCCACTCACACCACATTGCCCCCACTAAGGGTGTTTTTCCTCTGGTATTTTTCAATCTTTTTCTCCTGTTCATGCCTCAGACTTCCCATGCTTACTAAGGAAGTATATATGAACAGAGTTTTGACTCTAAATTATTAATTTTTATTTGTTATGTTTTTCTCTGATTTCAACTTCATGCTTGAAGCCTGTAAAGAGATAAAATGAGGAGTAAGGAAGATGATTTCCAGTATTATCTATTCTGAGAAAATCTATTTTATCTGCTATATAACTCCAAGACTTACACCTAGTTTCTCAGGAAGAGAAACTCACTCTCAGCTGGGTCTGCAGATGTATATTTATCCACTGAGGTTTGAAATCAAGGAGATTCTTGGGTTTTGTAGTCACATGTCAGCAGCACATAACACAAAAGTCATCGATATCAGCACTAATGAGAAAGAGAGCCCAGTATCTTGTAATTAAAACACATCAATTCCCTTGTATCCACTGCTCATTTTGAGATTCTGTTACTTCCCTTATGCATCATTGGTGACATTCTTACCTGCAAACTTATGTTGTTTAGCCCTGAAAGTTCTGGAAAGTTCTGTGTTTGGATGAGGTAGTACAAATACACTGGGAGGACATCAAATATGTTGGGAACTGAAGCACAAATGGGTGAAGGCATTATTTTGAAAAGTGTTACTGAAGACATTTCTCTTTGAGAATATGTGCAAATATCGTGTTTGACTTCAGGATAAAATATAAGTATGAATTATGTTAAACTTTAGGAGGGAAACTTTTTCATAACTTATATTAGTAGTTTTGAAAATATTTTCTAGATAAAAAGTTCTATGCTTGGTAAGCCTGGTGCTTTGATGCTTAAATGATTTATTCTGGATTCAGTGAAAGTAATTTTCCAAAGTAACTTCAGGAAAAGATATTTAAATAATGTACTTATTTGGTATCTTCTTTTTCTCTTATTTCTTATTAGTCTACATTCAATAGCCAATGACATATAACTCTTAAACACATTTCAAATACGTGAATTAATGTTTAATACTTATTTCAAACTGAATGGAAATCTCATATATGCTTTATTAAAATAAATAAAAATTGACAAATATTATGCTTTTAGGAATCCCATAGTCCACAATTTTTCTATTATTTGACTGGGAGGATAAACCCTTGTGTATGATTGTTTCATTGAGATGAGATTTCTCCACATCTCAGGAATCCAAAACCTTTCACCTGTAGCATATTTGGATATAAGCATAGTCAACTATTTCCCCACCATAAGAACATGTGTATTACGTGACTTCATTAACGTAACACCTGCCAGAAACTTAAGTCACATGTGGGTAGTCATGGCTTCCCTCAGGCAGCATTTGTGTGTGTGTGTGTGTGTGTGTGTGTGTGTGTGTGTGTGTGTGTGTGTGTGTGCAGGGTGTGTATATAGGAATGTTAAGTGCTCACATATTTAAGCATAAATGAGCAAGTTAGAGGAGAGCTTTGTGTGCTGCCTCTAACCCATTGGTTCTCAGCTTTCCTGATGCCTTGCTGAACTTCAACCTTAAATAATTTTTGTTGCTACTTAATATTCTGACTTTGCTACTATTATGAACTGTAATATTAATATCTGTGCTTCCCAATGATCTTAGGCAACCTCTGTGAAAGTATCTTTTAATTCCCAAAGGGATTGTTAACCACAGGTTGAGAACTGGTGCACTATCCTCTTGTTCTCCATCTTACTGCTTTGAGTCAAAGTCCCTTACAACATCAGTTGGGTAGCCAGAAAGCTCCCAAGATCTGTCTGTCTCCATGCCAAAGTACTGAAGTTAGAGACACAGACATGCCAGGGGGTTCCTGGCTTCCTCCCTTCTTTCCTTCCTCCCTTCTTTCCTTCCTCCATTCTTTCCTTCCTCCCTTCCTTCCTTCCTCCTTTCCTCCCTTCTTCCCTTCCTCCCTCCCTTCCTTCCTTCTTTCTTTTGTTCCATCCTTCTTTCCTTTTTCCCCCTCCTTTCTTCATTTCTCCTTTCTTTTCATCATTCTTTTATCTATTTTTTTCTTTGATTTGTTTTTCTAGATTGAACTGGCCACAAGCATGAGAATCTGCCTGTCTCTGCCTTTCAAGTACTAAAGTTAAAGACATGAGCAATACGCCAGGCTCAAGTCCAGCACCTCCCACCACTGTGTGTGTGTGTGTGCTAGTAAAATATAAATATAGTTAAATAAATATAATGCTATCCACTATGAGCAGAGGCATTGACAGCAATAGTATAGTTACCTAACAGATGTTGGAAGCTCCATAGGTTTATTACATATGTTTATGCTTTTGCATGTTATTCTACACCATTAGGAATCAGCAAAGTTAATTTTTCCATGTAAAAATTGGTAAAAATCAGTTGTTCATTGTGTATGTATATATTTGTGGATATGCACATGTATGCACATGGGTGCATAGGCCAGAGTCCATAAACAGAGGTTTCTCAGGAGCCATCCACCATTGATTTTTGTCAAAGTGTCTCTAACTATGACATGGGGCTCATTGCTGTCCCATACCATGTTTTCTATGTCCTTTAAAAGATATAGTCTGGGAAAATGGAGCAGCAATTGAAGGCTAGGTACACAACTAAAAATATAAAATATATAGCAAAATCCTTTGCTTAGGATAGATAAAAGAGACAGAGAGAAATGTGTAAGTCAAATTTGAGCTCCCTCTTGGTCTACAGTACCCCCCAAAGAAGTTTTGTTTTCCTTTGATGTAGGCTCAACATATTTACCTTCATTAATAATGCCAAGTGACTTGCTGTAAATAGGTCTTCTGTCATATGCCAGCACAGACGCTTCCTGGAACGGTGCTATGTGAGTGAAGGCCCTGTCAGGGTTGACTTGGCTCAATGATAAGAGATTCTTCAAAACTCTCCACTGAAAGAATGCACTAGGATACAGTGGACAGAAGTAAGAAATACCTGTAGTGGCCATTTACTTCCATGTAGAAACTTGTAGACAATACTTACTCATACATTGAAATTAACCACACAATAGCCTCTGAGTGTCTTTGCTTCAATGAAGGTGAAAAGTATTGAAAGTATTGGAATGGTAATAATTTGTATAAATATATTTTTGGTAATTAAAAGACCAAGATATTCTCATTCATTCCACTTATAAGTTTTCTCACTGATGTTTTATATTTGTCAATATAGAATTCATTTTAGCCATAGAAGATATACCAATAAAATTGTACCTCATATGAGGATTTTTGAGCTGACTTCTTCAAAAAGTACCTACTTGAGGTGGTAATTAAAAAGAAATAAGAAATCACTTCTTATAGATATTCTAATGTAGAATTTTGAAGTCATCTATTTCAAATATAGCTATTTTTTCTTGAAATATAGTATAATTTTCTTTCCACAACAGAAACTGCAATTCTGCTAAGTTTGGAGACTCATAGCTTCAGCTCATTCTTAATTAGACCAATGAGATGGGAGTGAAGATATTCTCATGCCTGAAAATTTAGATATCACTAGTTAAAAAATCTCAACAAGTACTGCTCTTAGTATTTATATTACTCTATTTATTACTGATGCTAAATATTAAAATATTTTCTCATTCATTCCACTTATAAGTTTCCTCACTGATATTTTATGTTTGTCAATATAGAATTCATTTTAGCCATAGAAGATATACCAATAAAATTGTAACAAAGAAACTTAAATTTACTGTGTACTATATTTGTTTTTAAATATAGAAATATTTATGTACTGTCTACAATAAATTCCTTTGACATCCAAAGTCAACCATTGAATAAAAATGTCTGACCAATGGTTAGTTAAAGAAGTCATATTGGAAGATTGGCCATCAGCATGAAGGGACCTCTAAGGCTCCTGGAGAACCTTTAATTAACTTTCAGTAATTAATTACTTTCAGAATGTTTTGCCAAGACTTTTGAAAGATCTCATGAGACAGCAGTTTGTCCTCTATTTTCTATTTGAATTTGTCATGCTGTACACTATGATGGAGCATAGTCAGGCATGCCCTGATCAGTGAGCACATCTTCTGGTTGGAGTCATAGTTCCCCCTAAAGCAGTCTTTTCTATAGTTATATCATCTGGCTTCAGGCATTTTGTAATAATCAAACTAGTATAGATGGAAAATAAATTTTTGCTAATGATACAAAGACCAATAGAATGAATAATAAATAATGATTGTTAATGAAGGGACTGACAATCACAAGAATGAATGATTATATGCATGCACATGTATGATCCTAATGTGTAGTTCCTAAATATGTAAGATCTTAATGATTGATATAACTAAATATGATCAAAGAACTTATTATCATCTCTCCTTAAATATTGTACAGGTCATTGAGGAAGAAAGTATGTGCAGGAGTAGTCTAGCTACCCACAATAGATATTTAAGAAAAATTCTCTCAATCACTGTATGTCTCAACATGGCACAAAGGTCACCTGTTGACCAGAGTAGTAGTTTACATTTAATCTTGAACGCTGACCTTTTAGCAGTTGAGAATGGAACAATGCTTCCTAGAAGCTGGGTGAGTGAGGAAGTGGAAATGGAAGATGCTGAACAAATGTCACTAAGCTTCAGTTACAGGAGAGAATAATACAGGTGCCACTAGAGAGCAGGGTGATCCAGGCAATGGTGTGTATGATGGTTCAGGTGGGATAGAGGACTCCAAATGCTTTACTCACAGAACTGATACATATTTGAGATGAGAGATCTAAACACCCTTTCTAGAATAAAGGCAGAACATGCACATGTAAAAATAGGACAAGATACCCCCAAAATATGTGAAATTATCTCTGTTAAAAAGATAAATTTTAAATAGAAGTCTGTGAAAAAACATTTACTATAGAGATGACTATAAACTACTTCTGCTTTTAAACTGGCTTTAATTCCCGTGCTTTTGCATATTTGTTCTTGGTAAAGACTTCAGTGCCATGTAGGGTAAAAATAAAAGTGGACAGCTTGTCTTTTCCCCACAGCTTGGGCAGAGGGCTATGTCTTCCTCCATTTAGCAAAATGCCCAGAGGGATTCTGTGCCTTTCCCTGACCAAGTCTAGAAACGTTTTTGGACTTCATTGAGAGTTTTCATCTTGATATAGCCAATTAACTATTTTTTTCTTACTAAGCTATGTAGTTTTTCCCTTCTGCTTTTGAGATAATGTAATATTTCAAATGGGTTTTTAAGCATTAAATTTTGTTTTGTTGGTAAATATTATACTTGTATATAGAACACAGTAATTTTTACATATTTCTACGTTATATTTAGTAAAAGTTTATTGATAATGGTGAATCCATATTCCTAAGGACCACTGATGTTCACTCTTTACAAATTTACATTATTTCATTATTAGTGCACATATAGTATGCCAAAAACAGTGTTCCCTTATCTATTTTTTGGAAAAAATTATGAATCACAGATATTTAATACATATGTATGTTGTGGATAATTGCATCCTGAATTAATAACGTAATGCCACTACTAGATGGCATGATGTATGAAAGAATAAGAAAATATTACAAAGCTTTGTGTTTTAATATTAGTGATAGTTAGAGACCTGGGAAAGTTGACAAATAATCAGATTGTTTGAGAATGAGAAGCAAAGAACTACTTGAGTATAAAACTACTGTGAATTGAAATTATTAAATTTATGCAGAAAATTCTCCTGTATTAAGTATGAGTCTGTTTGCTAAGTATCTACTTTTAAACTTTATCTACTTTTAAAAGTATTCAATTAAAATTAGGATATTCTCAGCATCTTTAATGTTACAATATAACAATAAATGTTTAACAAACATTTCCCACTCATAAACATTCTTTTTCTACCTACAATAAAGTATGATTAGATATTAGTGTTTTGTAAAATGATGGATTTTTTCGAGAAAATTAGTGAAGTTATTATTCCTTCAGGTAGCGAGTTGCTAATGACTCATGTACCTTTTATCTCACTCTCAGTGTTGATCAAAAGAGGGACAGAGAAACTTTTCCCTATAGAAACCTTCAGAAGATACTTGGACCAGTGATCAAAAAGACATCGTTAAAGGCAAGGCACCTTGGGAGCATTTATTGCCTGGTATTATATACTGAAAAGGAATCAACCTCACCTCTGAATTTAATTATGAAATCTCAGAAAAATCTGACTGAGAAACAGTTGACAAAATAATTGGCATATTTTTTCAAAATGTCAAAGTCATGAAAACTAAGACTGGAGATCTTACAAGGTGCTAACAAGACAGGACTATAATTTTAGTGTGGGAAATTACACACAGTACTGGAGGATCACAAGATGTAAGAAAAATAGCACATGAATTAAGGTCATGAGGAATACTGGATTACTGTGAATATTTTAGTTATCTTTTTAAATAGATAAGAAACCTGGATTTATATTTTGAAAGTTCTTGAAATGAGTAATTTCAAAAAAAGCATTAAAAATAGAAACAAGATGAAAATAAGTTTTGTTCATTTTCTTTAAGTTAAAAATAGTTTTCAAACTAGTCACTTGTTAAAAAAAAATAACCTTATTTTTAAGGTAGCTGGAGAGCTGGAGAGCTGGGTAGCTGGAGAGATAGCTCAGTGTTTAAGAGCACTGATTGCTCTTCCAGAGGTCTTGAGTTCAATTCCCAGCAACTACATGGTGGCTCACAACCATCTGTAATGGATAAAAGGTCCTCCTCTAATATGTCTGAGGACAGCAACAGTGTACTCAAATACATAAAAATAAATAAATAATTCTTTTAAAATTATGATCTGAGATAAAGATAAGCAGGCATTATCATAGTCCTCCAATGATGGAATTTTACTTGGTGAAATCTGTGATTGTTTTCAGGGCAAAAGATCATTTCTATGGATGAGTTATTAAGAAACTTAAATGACTGGATTATGTGGGCTATACCAAAGTGTTCACAATTCATTATAAGAGTGAAGTCAAATATCAGATGTGTGTTTGCATGTGTGTGTGCGTGTGTGTGTGTATGTGTGTCTCAGTGTGTGTATGTGTATATGAATCTGTACATGTCCAGGAAAAAACTGTCAAATATGTCCCAGATAGTTATTGTTAGTGTTGAAACAAAATGTACCTGTAGATAAAAAACTTATAAGGAAGAATAACCTGAATTGGAGGGATTTCAGAGAAGAAGAGGAACTATAGGAACAAAATGTACTTTAAACATATATAAAATGGTCAAATATCAAGTTGAAGAAAAATTCTAAGAAAATTGAATATGAACATAGAAAAGAAAATATCACTGGATTAATGCTGAGTAAGAGTTGAAGTCTTTAATAAAATTAAACAATTCATTTGTTTGGCTTTTAATATACTTTCCTGAATGAAGAAGTTTGCAAGATCTTCATTTGACACACTGGGTTATGTGCAGTCTGGATATATCAATGTAGAAATATTTAATAGAAGACAGCACAGAAAAAAGACTGAAATTTTTATGATTTATAAATTAAAAAACTTGCTTTTAAATGGCCTTCGTGCACAATTGCATGCATTTAAAATCTAAATCAAGCCTTAAGCAGAATTCTTACAGCACTCCACATAATGAAGTTTTAAAATGAAGTATTTAGCTATATCATTTTTATTGTACAAATTTACCTGGCACTTTCAGAGGACCTATATTATATAATAAACTTGAATGAGTTTTTCTTTTGGGGTCAGGCTTTATCTGAAACTATGCTTGCTACATTAACATGAAGAAGATGCATTAACTATAGGAAGAGGATAGACAGGGATTTTAAAATTAACTTTAAAATAATTATTATATCAAATATTATTTGTTTTCTGAACTACTATATGAAGAAAATCATATAACTGGGAATAAGAAGTAGACACCATAATCTAATAAAAACAAAAATTTAATACTCTGTTCTGGGAAGAATGCACAGTAGAGTCATGTCTTGGACAGATATGGACCAATTTAGACTCATACAGCTTCATGTGCTCAGAGGCTCGAACTGGGAGATACCTTTCAGATATATGTATATATCATACATTACTCTGTACCTTCCATTCATTATTTGACTTCCATAGACTATTAAAATGTCTTCAATGAATGAAGGCAAAGAAATGATCAGGAATTAAATATTTGACCAGACTTTCTTTTTGTCACAGAACTGAGTTAAAATTATTTTCTAAAGTTATTCAAACTGGCATCTTATCTAGCCACTCATGCATAAAGAAAATATCTAGTTTTGTTTCAACACTACATATTCATTCTTATTATCATTAATCATCAATAGATTTTGCATGCTTTTGAACTATTGTACTTTCTTTCATTAGCACATTCTTTCATTAGATTGCGTATACTTTATCTCCTAATTCAAGGTTAAGCTATTTAAGATCAGAGGTGCCTTAGTGATTTCATGTCTCCATTGTCATTGGTTTTTCTTTCAGAACATGACCAGTAGGATGTTGAGTTTCCTTCCAACTGCTAATGATACATTTAGTGTCACCTGATGTCTCATCAAGATGACATGAGGAACAGCAGCCTTTACAGTAGAGCCCACACTCGAGCTCTGCCTCCTATATGATTATCTTTGGAGGTAACACATGAAATACTTTACATACAGTTCCTTTCAAAAGGATTTCCATCATTCTGCAGAGAATTGATTCTGTTACTTTTATTGTTGGAATCTTTTCAAGGAATTGAATTTGCTCTGCTAATATTTTCCTTTATGCTTTTTTAGAAAAAAGGTTTTCTTTTCAAGATGACAGCAAAGGACCAATATGGTAGAAGAAAGATATCAGAAAAGAACCTAAATGAAAGTTAAAACAAGCATTTCTTGTTCATAAGTGTATTTTTATTAGAGACGTCATGTATGTTAAGACACCAAAGGTTTCTTTATGGTCTGCAAATGCCTGACTCTAAGATGGTGATTTAGAAACAAAGTCATCCAGAAAGCTGAGCAGCAACTCTGAGTTACATGAAGCACAAGGCAGAAGACATAGCTTAAGAAAGGAGAAACTTAGTCTAATTCTAGAAATGTTTGTGATTTTAATGTCAAAACAAAGTTGATGCTCCCCAAATATACTTAATGAACTGACCTCATTCACAGACAATGTACAGTAATGTGAGTGCTTATTGACTTTTCCTCTCCATACAAACAATTTAGCCATTTTAGTTTGGCTAATAGGCACAAAAATGGTTAATCCAAGAAACAAGAATCACAAATAAAACTCAAAAGTATAAGAACTTTTATTTCTAAATTGATATGAATATTTTTTAAGAATTCCTGCTCTTCTATATTAAAAATGTTAAAAATAGGTACTCACAAACCTAGCTAGATTACTCCAGTCTTCTAAGTCCTTCACTCTAGCTTTGAGTCTTAACATCCTAAATGTAGCATTTACGTAAAGTTGATTTATACAAAGGATCTGGCAGAAGGAGTTATCTAATAGACATGGGATTTCAGGGTTGCAAGTTGAAAAAGTAGTGGAGTCTGCCCCACAATTTTGTAGATTCACTGTTCAAGAACAGAAGAGCACTTAATAGTGACTAATTTAGTAAGCCTTATATTGGTCTTAGTTACATTTTTTCCAAATTTTTAAAAACAATTATGAATGTTTAATATTAGGTGAAAATATTCTGTATCTTTAAAAGAAAAATCTTTTTGTATAGCAGTATTTGGTTTTGATAGTAAAAGAAAGGAGTGCTTGAGAAATGCTCTACAAACAGTTTACTCATGTCTGTAATCAAAGCACTTGAAAGGCAGATACAGGCAAATCCTGGAGTTAGAAAATCTGAGAGAGATGGGGAATCATAGAGGCAAGCATCACCAACAGAATACTAGAGATAGAAGAGAGAACAAGAGCACATATAGCATAGAAAACGTTGACACAACAGTCAAAGAAAATGCAAAATGTAAAAAGATCCTAACCCAAAACATCCAGTAAAACCAGGACACAATGAGAAGACCACTTGAAAGGCAGAATACAGGCAAATCCTTCAGTTTGAATCCAACCTGGTACAAGAACAATATAGAGAAAACCTGTCTCAAAAGACAAGTGGCTAATACTCACACACACACACACACACACACACACATGGTTCTCAGTCAGAGACACAGGAGGGCCCAAAAAGGACAAATGAAAAATATAGTGTGAGATTAATATGCATTTCAATTAGTTTGTAGAAGCTGATTTCATGAGAATTCCAAGAATTCCATTGTTTACTAAAGGCAACTTAATCAGGCTAAATAGAGTGTAAGGAAAAACTGATTACATAATTCTAAACAATATCAAGGCAAAACATTTAATTAGTTGCAAGGTTGGGCAAAGCTAGTTTCTAAAGGCAAGAGGAACTTTCAGACAAAGCTTTTTCCAAAGGCAAAAATAAATGTGGTCAGTATTCACATACCATTCTCTCTAATAATATAGGCCAGTCTTTCTATGAACTCACATCATAACAAAACTATTTTGCAACATGGTTACTTGATTTTACTTGAATATTTATTAAATATATTTATTTACATTCCAAATGCTGCCACCTTCCTTGCCCCCATTCTGAGAGTTCTGTGCCCTCTCCCTCCTCCCCTTTGTCTCTGAGAGGGTGTGTCCAACCCATCTACCCACTGCCTCGTGCACCCTCTCCCCCAGCTCCCCTTCTCTGAGGCATCATGACACTACAGGATTAGGCACAGGGTCCCAGAGATAGCTGAACTCTGAGGAGCTCTGACACAAATAGGATCACAGGAAGGACAGGTTCCAGTCATACATAGCAGGGGCAGGTAGCAGTAGAGATAAATCAGATAGTGGGAGGAAAACAAAAGAACATAATCAACAGAAACCAAGGTTACTTGGCATAATCAGAACCCAGTTCTCCCACCATAGCAAGTCCAGGATACACTATCACAATGGAAAAGCAAGATTCAGATCTAAAATCACTTCTCATGATGGTGACAGAGGACTTTAAGAAGGGCATAAATAACTTCCTTAAAGAAATACAGGAGAAAACAGGTAAACAATTAGAAGCCAATAAAGAGGAAACACAAAAATCCCTTAAAGAATTACAGAAAAATACAACCAAACAGGTGAAGGAACTGAGCAAAACCATCCAAGATCTAAAAATGGAAATAGAAACAATAAAGAAAACACAAAGGGAGACAACCTGTAGTTAGAAAACAAGAGAGAGAGACATGAGAAGTCATAGATGCAAGCATCACCAACAGAATACAAGAGAGAAGAGAGACTCTCAAGAGCAAAAGATAGCATAGAAAACATTGACACAACAGTCAAAGAAAATGCAAAATGGAAAAAGATCCTAACCCAAAACATCCAGAAAAACCAGGACAAAATGAGAAGATATGGATAATAGGTATAGAAGAGAGTGAAGATTCCAAACTTAAAAGGCCAGTAAAAATCTTCAACAAAATTATGGAAGAAAACTTCCCTAACCTAAAAAAAGAGATGCCCAGGAACATAGAAGAAGCCTACAGAACTCCAAATAGACTGGACCAGAAAAGAAATTCCTCCTGTCACATAATAACAAAAACACCAAATGCACTAAACAAAGGAAGAATATTAAAAGCCATAAGGAAAAAGTCAAGTAACATATAAAAGCAGACCTATCAGATTTACACCAGACTTTTTATCAGAGAGTATGAAAGCTAGAATATCCTGGGTTTGATGTCATAGAGATCCTAAGAGAACACAAATGTCAGCCCAGGCTACTATAACCAGCAAAACTCTCAATTACCATAGACAGAGAAAGAAATATATTCCATGACAAAACCAAATCTACACAATATATTTACATAAATGCAGCCCTACAAAGGATAATAGATGGAAAACACCAACACAATGTAGGAAACTACACCCTAGAAGAAGCAAGAAAGTAATCTTTCCACAAACCCAAAAGAAGATAGTCACACAAACAAAATTCCACCTCTAACAACAAAAATAGTGGAGTAGCCATTCTAAAATCAAATAAAATCAATTCTTATCCAAAAGTTATCAAAAAAAGATAAGAAAGGACACTTCATATTTGTCAAAGAAAAAAATATACCAACATGAACTCTGAATTCTGAACATCTATGCTCCAAATGCATCCATAAAAGAAACTTTACTAAAGCTCACCCCACACAATAGTATTGGAAGACGTAAACACCCCACTCTCAGCAATGGACAGATCATGGAAACACAAACTAAACAGAGACACAGTGAAACTAACAGAAGTTATGAACCAAATGGATCTAACAGATATCCTTAGAACATTTCATCCTAAAGCAAAAGAATATACTTTCTTCTCAGCACCTCATGGTACCTTCTCCAAAATTGACCATATAATCAGTCACAAATCAAGCCTCAGCAGATACAAGATTGAAATAATCCCATGCACTCTATCAGATCACCACAGACTAAGGCTGGTCTTAAATACCAACAAAAACAAGGGAATGCAAACATACACATGAAAGCTGAGCAATGCTCTACTCAATGATAACTTGGTCAAGGAAGAAATAAAGAAATAAATTAAAGGTGTTTTAGAATTTAATGAAAATGAAGACATATCATACCAACACTTATGGGACACAATGAAAGAAGCGCTAAGAGGAAAACCTCATAGCTCTAAGTGCCTCCAAAAATAAAGTGGAGAGAGATTATACTAGTAGCTTGACAGCACTACTGTAAGCTCTAGAACAACAACAAAAAAAGCATATAAACCCAAGAGGAGTAAATGGTAGGAAATAATCAAACCAAATAGAAAATAAAAAGGACTATACCAAGGATCAACAAATACAGGAATTGGATCTTTGAGAAAATCAACAACATAGATAAACCCTTAGCCAGACTAACCAGAGGGTACAGAAACAGTATCCAAATTAATAAAATCAGAAATGAAAAGGGCGACATAACAATGAAGTATATCTTAAAATAACTATTTTGTCTGTTTAATATCAACAGTTGAATATATTAAAATCATGTTCTACAAACCTCATGGAAATATTTTTGATAATGTTTCTCACTGTGCTTGAAATTAACATTTTCTCAATGTTTTACTTAAAAGAGTTTTTGCTATTTTGAAAATTTTAAAATATACTTACTGTTAAAATAATTTCTCTCCTAGAAAAAATGGTAATCTTTTTAAAATAAACTGATTGTTAGACAATGAACACGGACACATAATATATTTTAACTACTCTCTCACTATGTCAGTTGGTATAATATAAGGGCTTTTAAATATATTTCTTAATGATTCATTTTTAAAATATTTTATACCCTTTTGTTACACTTAACTCCCAAAGAATATTTTGTATGTTTTGTAACAATTTAGTATTCAAAATTAGATATAGGACTCTCAGTTATGGAAAGCATTAAATGTTTATTAATGATATTTTTGGGTATGAAAGAATATGAATATAAAAGTTGAACAAATTTTTATGTATTATTTGATTCTTAAAATACTCAATATTATTGATATGTTTGATGTATAAAATGTACTTAAATAACAAAAAATTAAGGAAAAATCGAAGAAAGAAGAAGAGGAACATTTCTCCATTGATGGTGAGATTGCAAACTGGTACATCCACCCTGGAAATCAATCTGAAAATTGGAAATACTTCGACCTGAAGACACAGCAATATCACCCCTGTGTACATACCAGAAACATGTCTGTTTGTTTTCCTAATTATAATTTGTTAAGATGAAATAATCATTTCACTCTATGGACTATAGGATGGAAAAGAACCTTGGCCAAATACATACCAGACATGGGATTTCTACCTAGAATTAATGTACTTTAAAAAATCCAACTGACAAATGGGCTGCAAATTGTTAGTAATGTACTGAATTATTTCGAATTGCAAAGGGCAAATGACCAAAAGTCATAAAGATGTTCTATATTTTTAATGCTTGGGGAAATTACAACACATATGGAGTTTGTGATGTGTGGATGTTTGTGTATGTGTTCATGTAAGAGCATTCACATGAAGAGCAGAGAAGAGTGAGGCAAATTATATGGTCCAAATGGGCAGTATGAGTATCCCAGGACAAAGATGCAACAAAGCAATAGAGCATGAAGAAAATACATTTAAAATTGTTCCAAAATTGATGATTTCCACCAACACACATATCCAATGATGTTTGGGAACACCCAGGAAAAATTACAGGAGCAGAAACAAACAAACTACAAACCACAAGAAATTCAAGAAGAAGGAAGACCAAAGTGTGGATACTTCAATCCTTCTTAGAAGGGGGAACAAAATACCCATAGAAGGAGTTGCAGAAACAAAGTGTGGAGCAGAGACTGAAGGAAGGACAATCCAGAGACTGCCCCACCTGGGAATCCTTCCCATATTCAATCACCAAACCCAAACACTATTGTGGATGACAGCAAGTGCTAGCTGAGATGAGCCTGATATAACTGTCTCCTGAGAGGCTCTGACAGTGCCAGACTAATACAGAAGTTGAGGCTCACAACCATCCATTGGCCTGAGCACAGGTTTCCCAATGAAGGAGATAGAGAAGGGACCCAAAGAGCTGAAGGGTTTGCAGTCCCTTAGGGCGAACAACAATATGAACTAACTAGTACCCTCAGAGCTCCTAGGGACTAAACCACCAACCAAAGAATACTCATGGTGGGACTCATGACTCCATCTGCATTTTTAGCAGATGATGGCCATGGTGGGGAATAGTTCTTACTCACAGAAGTCATAGAATGCATGAAGGGTTCTTCAAAAACAATGCCCTACTTTAACAATGAGAATGTACAATTTTTATCAGGAAGTCTTGACATATTTATATAGAATGATACAATGTAGTAAATCATTCCCAGCATGGTCAGTTTAAAATCATAATTGAAAAGGGAAAGAGGGTAGATGTGTATATGTGTATGCTTATCTCAAGGTCATGGCACATACACATGCACAAAACTATAGTGATGGCAGAAAGGCTGGAGCTAACAGGAAAGATTGGTGAAAAGTTAAAGACAAGGACCTTAGAAGGCACATCAATGTGGCAATTTTCCTCATGATGGTGGCTGTCTTGCTTAGTGGTCAGATAACTAATCTATTTAACATATTAGATATTTAGATAACGAAACAACCACTCAAGGAACTTGTGAAGAATTTCAGTTTAACCAAAGCACTCAACTATTTCAGGGTGGAAAGGACAACAGAAAACACTGGGAGAACAAAAGGAAAGAATCCATCCTTTCTAGTAAATATAGAGTTCTCAATGAAAGGCTGTAACTCCATCGAAGTTTCAGAGAAGCCATGACCACACCTATAAACCAGTTTTGTAATGATGACCATGTATTAGGTAGTGTCAGCTGTCAGAACAGTATAACCAAAACAAAACCTTCAACCTCACAGTTTTGTGATCTGAGAAACCCAGAATGAAGCTTGTTGATGATTCTCCTGTGAAGAACTTCTCCTGGCTTGTCACTGGTTTCCTTCTCACTGTGTCTTTACAGGACAGAGGCATAGAGCTCTCCAGTTTCTGTTACTTACAAAGACACTACTCCTAACACCACACACACACACACACACACGCACGCACACACACACACACGCACACACACACACACATACACACATGAACACACAAACAAACACACACATGTATTCGTATATGTAATCACAATATATATTTATAGATATTATTCTGCATATAAATGCTGGGACACCCAAAGTCATGTTGAACTCTAAACTCCAGTGTTATTACAAACACATACACATAAACACACACCCACACATACACACACACCCCACACACATACACACATGAATGGGATGAGGGGAGAGGGAAAAGATAGAATTTAATGTATACATAATGAAAACAGATACAGTAAGTATATCTATAATCTTTCTGTCTCTCTGTCCTTGTTCTCTGACACTCTTCTTCTATTTCCCCAACACATAAAAAGCCTCTTAAGTCCTTACTTCTCTAAGCATGTCTGAAACAAAATCATCTATCTCTGCGCTCTCTCTCTCTCTCTCTCTCTCTCTCTCTCTCTCTCTCTCTCTCTCTCTCTCTCTCTCTCTCTCTCTCTCTCTCCTTCCTGATGCATGACACTGCTTCCATGAGGAAGCACCTCATCTGGCACCTGTTCCCTTATAGCTATGGATTTATGTACATTCATGAAAGCTCTTAATTTCCCATGTGTTTTTCAGGTGGTACATGCAGATTTTCAGAATGTTTTCAATTCTATACAGCAGCAGTTAGAAGAACCTTGTGAGCCATTGGATCATAGACTTAGACTCCTTGATTATATTACTTTAACATAGAAATTCAACTAATTTTTGAGAATGGAAGTAAAATATCCTGGTCAAAGAATGTTGGTGTATTGAACTTCAATTAAATTGTGTAAGTATCTGAAAAACTGAGGCTTCCAATGAGAATTTATGGACCATTCCAAAACATAGTAAATATCTGCACCTTCGTGTTGGGCACCTCTACTGTAATAGCACATACTGACTCAATGACGTAGTTGTAACCTCATAACTCCTCTGACTTGATTGCTTGACACTGTCCTAAATAAATTTTAACAATTAAATTATATTTCAAAATATATGGAATTGTTAACCTAATAAATTTCAGTTTTCATTTGTCTTGTGTAATCTTATTTTCTCCTTCTAATTCACTGTAGTCTTAATTGGGTAAGCTTAACAACTGATATTAGATTCTACCCACTTAATTATGATACTTAGAAGTTATGGCAAGGAATATACTGGATTTAAAAAGAAATAAAGCTCTTCAAAGAGTAAACAAATGGCTACTAAGCATCACAAATAATTGTAGCATGACTGTTTATTCCAAAAATGTTACAGAGAGTTTACAGGGAATACAGTTTAATAAATTGATTTTAATGACATATTCAAATGACAACGTAGCCTGGGCTCACAAAGAAACATGGGAGCTGTGTAGATTTCCCATAATTTGGAAGGAAGTAAATGTTTCAGTAGTTCATCTAGATTTTCTACATCTCAGAGTTACACAATAAAAGTTAACTAATACTGAATGGAAACATTATATACTCTGTATAATAATTACCTGATCTTTAGGATATCCTCTTTCCCCATGAGGTTTTCATGAATTAAAATATCAAATAATGAACATGTCCCAGATAATGTATGACATAGACACTGCATAGTGATCCTACTGGTTCACTCCTCTCCACTTTAGCATCCCTGAGAGGCCTGCTGAGACTAGAGAGAAGGAAAATACATAGGCAATATTCCAGCTGACCACTAGTATGGCATACTGACTAATGAATTCATTTCTGAAAAAATGAAAAAGACCATTAAGCAAAATCAATTCTTGTTATGCCCTAAAACCTAAAACACCATTTTTATAGGCAATATGAATATATGATATTGGAAAATATCTCACTAGAGATTCCCAGAATCTTTGGATTATTTTATGGATGCTTTTTCTTATTTGGACCATAATTTCTAAGCTGTCTTTCATATTAATATGTACATATGAATTTTAAACAATAATTTCTTAGATTGTGCTGATACTAGAGAAAGTAAATACTAATTCCATAGATCCAAGCTCCATCTTCTCATGATCTATTTTTCTCTGCCTCCAATTACAGATTCCAACAAATTAAAAAAACGTAAGAAGCTAAAATTGCATACCATTCACTGATCTTAGATGATCATGAATGGTGAGGTTTGGTGTTGTTGTCTATTATAATCTTAATTGTGGGACCCACAAGACTTAGAGTCTGTACTTAGACTCAAGCAATGATATACTATTTGACCCTGACCTCCAGTGACTTTTGATTTGTAAATAATGATGCCAATAGCCAATAGTTAGGCAAAAGAGACACATAGGTTGGGTTGAGGTTTCCTAGGTTTGGGATTGAAGAAAAACCACAAGAAGAAAAAGGTATAGGAGGAAGAAAAAACTGCCAATGATTATAGTACAAAATTGTAAACTCATTAAGTTAAAATAGATGATAAAGCACTTTATCTAAATTGCCAAATATAATGGACTAGATGTTATAAGTGTTGATCATACCTTATAGTTTTCATAATTTTGATAATTATGTTCAATTTTTATATGAAAGGAAAGGAACCTTTTATTGAACTAAAAGGGGGAATTTCTGAGGTTTGGGCTTGCTGTCTATTGTAATGCTAAGTGTATGCCCCCAAGACCTGGACTCTGCACCTAGTCTCAAGTGATGCTATATGACCCTGGTTTGTAATTAAAGATGCCAATAATCAATAGCTAGGCAGAAAAGACATAGGTTGAGTTTGAGTTTCCTGGGCTTGGGGTCGAAGGAGAACCATGAGGAAAAGAAGTTACCTTAGGAGTCAAGAAAACATGGTCCTGAGGACTGGCCAATTAGAGTTAAGAGCAGACCAGTTGGAACACAGTAAGTATTAACAGGAAAGTAGAGTCTAATAATCTGCTCAGTTTTTGTGCTGTTTAAAGCTTATTGTAAATATAAAGGTTATGTAAGTCTTTTATCTGAGATCTAAACAATCAAAAATAGGGTTAAAAACCCCATGTGGGGATTAAATGATTTCTATAACACTTGGATTACATACTATTTCATAAAGTTCATAGCATAGAAGAAAATCTGCAATAAAAACAGATTCTACAAAATCCATATTAAAGCATTTAAATGAGAAAGAACTTTTTGAACTGAATATATAAACTGTCTTAGGGCTTCATTGCTCTGAAGAGACACCATGGCCACAAACACTATTATAAAATATTTAATTGAAGCTGGCATATAGTTTAGAGGTTTAGTTCATTATCACCGTGGTGTAATGCATGGTGGCATTCAGGCAAATCTGGTGGTAATCTTGTAGCTGAGAATTCTGTCAGGATTGGAATAAAGCAGGGTAAGTGACAATGAGCCACTGGGCCTGGCTTGAGCTTCTGAAACCTCAAAGGCAGTAACACAAACATCCTCCAACAGGCCACACATACTCATAGTGCCATTCCCTGTTGAGGCCATGGGGTCATTTTCTTACAGATTACCACAGAGTCCCAATTTTACAACTGTCTCTGTTCTATGAGAAAATACTCAGACTTAATTTCTTCAATAACCCCACTATGCTCTATTAAGGTTTGAATTTAATGTTCCCACACAGGCCCATGTTTTGAACTTTCCAACTTTTAGCTGCTTGTAGCTGTTTTGAAGGCTAAGAAGTTTTAAGGAGCTCATGGCAGGCTAGCAAATGTGATCCTTAAGAATGTGCCTTTGTTCCACTATTAAAAACAATGAATTTATGAAATTCTTAGGCAAATGGATAGATTTGGAGGATATCATCCTGAATGAGGTAACTCAGTCACAAAAGAACACCCATGGTATGCACTCACTGATAAGTGGATATTAGTCCAGGAGCTCAGAATACCTAAGATAAAATCCACAAACACATGAAACTCAAGAAGAAGGAAGACAAAAGTGTGGATACTTTCGTTCTTAAAAGGGGAACAATATACCCATAGAAGGAGTTGCAGAGATAAAGTGTGGAGCACAGACTGAAGGAATGACAACCTAGAGACTGCCCTATCTGGGGATCCATCCCATATACAATCACCAAACCCAGACATTATTGTGGATGCCAACAAGTTCTTGCTGACAGAGCCTGATATAGCTGTCTCCTGAGAGGCTCTGCCAGTGCCTGACAAATACAGAGGTGGATGTTCACACTCATCCATTGAGCACAGGGTTACCAATGAAGTAGCTAAAGAAAGGACCCAGGGAGCTAAAGGGGTTTGCAGCCCCATAGGAGGAACAACAATATGAACTAACCAGTACCCCCGAGCTCCCAGGGATTAAACCACTTACCAAATAGTACACATGGTGGGATTCATGGCTCCAGCTGCATTTGTAGCAGAGGATGGCCTAGTTGGTCATCAATGGGAGGAGAGGTCCTTGTTCCTGTGAAGGCTCTATGCCCCATTATAGGGGAATGCCAGGGCCAGGAAGTGGAAGAGGATGGGTTGGTGAACAGGGGGAGGGAGGAAGGAATAGGGGGTTTTTCATAAAGGGGAGAACATTTGAAATGTAAATAAAAAATATCTAATAAAAAAAAGAATGTGCCTTTGAATTTGTTTCTTGGGACCATTTTCTTGGAAAATTGTATTCAGGCCTTTTACTCTGAGGTAGTGTCTGTCTTTGTTACTGAGGTGCGTTTCCTGTATGCAGCAAAATGTTGGGTCCTTTTTATGGCTCCAGTCTGTTAGTCTATGTCTTATTATTGGGGAATTGAGTCCATTGATATTAAGAGGTATTAAGGACAAGTGATTGTTACTTTCTGTTATTTTTGTTAGAGGTAGAATTATGTTTATGTGGCTATCTTCTTTTCCATCAACAAAGGAGTACACATGGCTCCAGTTGCATACTTTGTAGAAGATGGCCTTGTCATGCATCAATGGGAAGAGAAGTCCTTTGTCCTGTGAAAGCTCAATAGATGCCCCAGTGTAGGGAATTGAGGGTGGGATGTACGTGGGTAGCTGGGAGAAAAATCTTATTGAAGCAGGATGGGATAAGGGACTTTCAGGAAGGGGTACCAGGAAAGGTGATAATATTTGAAATGTAAATAAAGAAAATATCCAATTAAAAAAAAGATTGTGCCTCTTAGCACACCTTCTCCCACTGAAGTCTGACCAGACAGACCACTGCTGTATTTGTGCCAGGGGTCTCAGACCAGGCAGTGTTTGCTTCTGGGTTGTGGCTTAGTCTCTGGGAGCTCCCTGATATCTGTGTTAGTTGAGACTGCTGGTCATGCTATGGGGTCACTCACTCCTTCAACTTCTTCAATCCTTCCCTTAATTCAATCATAGGGGTCCCCCAACTTCAGTCCAATGGTTGGGTGTAAGTATTTCCTTCTGTCTCAGTCATTTGTACATAGGGCCTCTGAGAGGACAGCCATGCCAAGAGGAATTAGATGAGAAACTTTGGGAGGTGGATCAATAGGGGCAGGGAGCAACCACTGGAATGTAAATAAATAAATAAATAAAAGAATGCACCTTTGAAAATTGTTCCTGCTCCTGGCTCTGAACCAGGAGCTCTCTCTGGTTTCTAGTTAGTTGAGGTATGTATGCTCCCCACAACCATGTCCTTTGACTGATAGAGAATGAGACCCCAAGAATCCATTACAGAACCAAGAAAAGAAATGCCTACTCCTTCTCCTTATGTCTCAAAGGCTGCCTTTAGAGCCTTACAGAGGACACTGTGTCCTCGAGGGAAAAGAAAGGCACCCGGGAAAAGAAAGCTGGTTTTGTGTTTAAGTTTAGTTAACAGCCCTGCCCAGGTGTTTCTCATGTACATCGTATCCTCTTCTATCATCTACTCTCCTGTTTGCTTTATTACTTTATTTTTAAATTGAAAATAGTTTCTTTTCATGCAATATATTCTGATTACCATTTGCCCTTCCCCATTCTTCACAGAACTTTGCCACCTCTTAACCCACCCCAACCAATGTCCTTTCCTGTTCTCACTAAGAAACAAGATCAAATAGAAGTAAACAGATTAGGACAAAGCAAGGAAACAGACTAAAAGAAGTTAAAGAAAAAACACAAAAAATACATATAGATTTAGAGACACATAGAAATTCCATAAAAACACAAAATGAGAAAGTAGAATATTTAATAAGCAAAAGTCATGTATAGCAAAAATAAATAAATAAATAAAAATAAAAAACAAATTATCCATACAAAGCATTATGATACAAAATAGCATTCAAAATACCATTGGATGTGATTGGTGTCGGCTATCAACTACTGGGTACGGGGCATGGCAGTATAGTTTACATACTCATTGAACTCCATTGGAGAAAACTATTTTTTTCCTTTGAGAATTATTCTCAACTGGAGAGAGATTATGGGCTATGGATGAGAGCCTGTGTCTCTCAGCATTAGGAATCCCATCTGATTTAGACCTATGCAAACTCTGTGCATGAAGCCAAGATCTCCTGGAATTCATATGTGCACCAATTCTGCTATTTCTAGAAGGACTTGTTTCCTTAATGTCTTCTATACTCTGTGGTTCTTATTGTCTTTCTGCTCTTTCATCTACAGAGTCTCCTGTGCCCTCTGGGGAAGAGATTTAATGGAGATATCCTGTTTAAGACTATTTATTATAAGGTCTCTCAGTCACTTCGCATTATACAGCTGTCTCCATATTACCTTCTACTGCAGGAGGAAGCTTCTCTAATGATGCCTGAGTAAGACACTAATCTATAAGTACAGAATAATGTCATTAGGAGTCATCTTATTGCTACATCCATTTAGCAAAACAGTAGTATTTGGTTACAACCTAAATACTCAATCTTTCTAGCCTCAGGTTCTTGTCTCTATGAGCTGTATTGAAAATGGCTATATTTCACTTAGTGGGCCTTAATTCTAATCAGATCGTGGTTACATGCTCCCACAACTTGTTGCTCCTATTGCAACAGTGTAATATACAGGTACATTTGTAGATCTCAGGATTTATAGTAGGGTTGATGCTTACCTTTCTCCTCTAGTAACATACAGAAAACCCTCTGCTACCATGAATACTAATCAGCAGAGGTGAAATTTCTAGGCAGGTATCAGGTCAATTTTTCCATGTTTAGTGAGGTAAGTAGATCCTATCTTCAGCCACAAGGCCTTTCCATTAGACTGTGGAGAACAACCAAAAAACTTTGACATTATCGTGTGTTTTTTACGAGTTTCTATAGGATCCTTTTCCCAACAATTCAGTTAACTGTAAGTCATTCTTTGCAATGGAAGTTTCATTTGGTGGCAAAGGTGTCCAGATGGGGCTTTGCCTTCCCACTACCTGGAAATTCAAACTAGCTTTCTTTCATATGTGGATATACTTTAAGAAACTTCTGCTGTAGTAACTTTCCATAACATACCTCAAGTTACCTTTAGATTGCTGTACCTTCCTGTATCCATCTCATCCCCTTCTTCACTTTCCCTCTTCATTTTATCCTCCATTTTCAGTCTTTTCCTTGCCTATTTCTAATTAACTATGCTATTTCTTCTTCCAATGCAATTCTTCTTCCCTGCTTAATTCATTACTCCAAACCTAACTTCTGTAGTCATACAGATTATAGCCAGCTGATCAAAGAAATGAGGTCTCCTTCCAACCCAGGCTAATTTTTTACTCAAGGAGACTCTTCTACTCAAGTACTGAGATTTTTAAACATGAGCCACCACACCCTACTTAGCTTTTGTTACTTTTATTTAATCTTAGAAAAGTTATATTTTCTAAGCTTTATTTGCTATGCTTGTTGGAGAATATGAACTTTATTAATTGATAAAATTAGTGAAAATTTGAAATGCCTTTCATTGGCTTGACATTTTCTTAATGATGTTTTCCTTATAGAGTGTTTCTGCTTCCTCATTAGTTTCTCTAGCCCATCCCTGATCCTAATAGAGATGACACAGCAAGTGAACTCAATACTATTTGCTCACATATTTGAATAAAGTTTTCAGGAGTCACTCTTGTGGTTATGAAGCACTGTTCAGGGAACACACTGGCAAATTGTTTCTTTTCCTCCCAGTTATTTGGCTCTGCATTCTGATGGCAGTTACTGGGGTTTAATGGAGTGGAGGGATGAATTGAACATCATAAGTAATATGACTCATTTACTTTTCAAGGTTTCAAATTAAACAAATTCTTGGAACTTCTTATATGCCTTCGTAATTATTAAATTGTTTCCCTATGATGTCTGCTGTGATACAATCAAAAGGCTATAGACTGACAGTATAAATAAAAAAATGATTACATGCCAATGCTCCTATCTTATTTTAGAAAATCATAGGTTAAGTCATATTTCATTTTTTCATCTTTTAGAGGTGTATAAATGAACCTCTCTCAGGTACAGACCTCTACTTTCTGACTATAAAAGACCTTTTGGCCAAAGTTTGGCAACGTAGAACAAGAGATGGTGAATATAGACATCAACCTTGTATTCAAGGTCTGGAATTTTAAAAGAATGGACAAAATTGATTCCAGGAGTGAAGACTTTCCCCTAAATTTTCATATTTTTGAAAAATTCTTACCTGTATTTTAGTAGCCTGTAGCTTTCCTTTTCTATGTTCTTTTATGTTCTTCCTCATTTATCCACATAAAAATGTACACTTTAAATTTTATCACAAATAGTTTTAAAATTTTATCTAAAGATGAGCAAATGCATGACTCATGACTCAAAATACTATAATAGCTATTGTATTTTCTAGTTCTAGTTGTACATTTGCCGGAAGGTACACCCCTGAGGATGCTGCATACTGACTGACATATTCCGAGTCTGCAGATAGGCTCTCCCTTGTCCCACAGTTTTCTTCCTATAGTGCCTGTGGTGATAATGCAGCAGGTTACACAGTGTGGCAGTATGTGGTAAGATTCAAAATGCACCACATAAGCAAAATAATTCACACACTGATAAAACAACAGAGGCCTGGAAGGAGTTTTAAAGCTAGACATAGAATTCAAAATCTCTACCTTTGCCTTTCATGTAGACAAAAAGTGAACCTTTTCTCAAAAAGCAGAATTTGATCAAAATTTGTAACAAGTCAGGAAAATAACAAACAAATAAAGGAGAAAGCAAATGTCTTGGGAACATAACAGGTCATTTAAAATTGTGCAAGATTTAAAGTAATCTTTAAGTGTAAAATATTTTTAAAGAAACACATATACATAGAATTAGAAAAAAAACATTGATGATGAACATGTTTCATCACATTAATGGAATTATTAATTGTTTATAAAGAGTGAAGTCCAAACTTTATAGCTTATTAATAAATGAATAGTGATGTCTCTTATATGCAGCCAGAATCGATATATAACTTTATGGAAATGCCAGGGAAAGAGGAAGAGATGCAAACTCTGATGAAGTGAGTGCTTCAAATATCTTACTTTATATAATGTGTAAAGAAGGATGCTTATGATTTTAATTTTTCTTCTACAGAAGCCTTTGAAATCCAGATAACACAGTATATAAAAAATTTTAGAATTAAATAAGAATTGTATTTATCATTAATAGTGCATTTATTCAAAATAACAATAAAGATGATGTTTATCTGTTAGATGCTAGACCAAGTATCTCTCTCTCTCTCTCTCTCTCTCTCTCTCTCCAAACAAAATACATATTTTAACACTTATCCCTATTGCTACTTGAGATATGTAATTGTTAATACTATAAGTAATATTGTTATATTATAAGATATCCTTGCTCTGTTAAAATATCTAATATAAATATTGAAGTAGATTCTGAAAATTCCAGGGCTCTCAAAAAGACCTATTAGCTACTGAAATCCCATTGTCTTAGTTTGGGTTTTGTTATTGTGAAGAGACTCCATGACCCTGATGCTGCCTTAAAACTTCAGAGGTTCAATCCATTGTCATCATGGCAGGAAGCAGGACAGCATGCAGACAGACATGGTGCTGGAGGAGCTTTTTACATCTTGATCAGCAAGAAGCAGAAAGGGATTGTCTTCTGCAGGCACCCAGGAAGAGGTTCTGTTTCCATGTTAGTCAGAGATTAAACATAGGATACTTCTAAGCCCACCCTTATAGTGACAAAGACTCTGACAAGGCCATAATAGTATCATTCCCTGTGGACTAAAGATTCAAACACATGAGTATATGGGACCCAGACCTATTCAAATCACCACACCCATCATCCCCCATCTTTTTAGTGTTCTTTCTTTAGAAAGTCTCTAGAACTTAAGTTCTTAAATCTCTTTTCTCTTCCTTACTCTTCCCACACTCCCGAACTCCCTTGAATTGGAGATTAAATATGCATGCTTAGCTAAACAAGTGATTTACTCTATTATTTCTTTCCCAACCTTCCTGAACTCCCTTGAAATGATGATTAAATATGGGGCCTTAGCTAGAGAAGTGCTTTACTCTACTACTAAACAAGTTTTCCAGGCCTTTTGGGAAATGTGCTTTATTTGTTTGTTTGTTTTGTTTATTTTGAAAGAAAGTATTTTATGAATTTAGGTTGGGGCATGTAAACAAATGCCTAATCATATAATATAGAAAACCAAACACAGATGAAACTAGTAATATCAACAAAGTCAGCTATGATGAATAATACTTTATTAGGTTTCCTTATAACAGTGGAAGAGTTATATACAGGAACATGGAGAACTCAAAACCAACCAAAAACAACTCATGAAGATGGCTAAACAAGTCAGAAAATTCCTCCTGGCAGCTTGGCTGTTCTGGGAATTTCCTCTCTGCCCAGCCACCATTATTGCTTATATAAGCTTGGGAAAGGAAGGACCATATGATCCTGGCAAACTTCAGGGATTTCCCCAGCTTAGTGAGTTGTTTCCTTCCAGAGTCTAAACAAGATTACATCCTGGATGAAATGTTTCAGCTTTGAGGAAATGACACACAATATACTGTAAGATAAGGTTGCTTAAATTGTTTTTGAAGTTGGGTTCCTATATGCTTCAGCTTTCAGAGGAACTAGAATTATATACTTGTACCACTCAGACTTTCCAAAGGAACAAAATATAACTACTACTAGAGCTTAAATAGGGACATGAGCTTAATACACTGATAATGATAGACTTCAATATCCCACTCTCTTCAATAGGCAGACCATCCAGTGTTGCTGTCCAGCAGCAATGATATGAATAGGTATTCTGGAATATGGAGTCAGGGACCTGGCAAGCCATATTATGTTACCTTAATCCACATGGAAGATTCATAAAAATTAGCCATAACACAGATGTGTTTAATCAGCCATCTTCATTCAAAATCTATTGTTACAAGCCAACAGGTAGGATAAGTAAGGCAAAAACCCCTCCCACAAGTTCGTCAGCAACCTGGCCCTATCAGCAACTTATTCTTCAGTATCTCAAGGCAGGACTTCCAATGTAACTGGAACCAGGAGAGAGGTGTGGCAATTAGCAGGAGGTAGGCAGAGAGGTGTGGTTATCTGAGGCAGGCGGGATCTGAAGAATCAGCCCCCAGGCAGGAGGGTCACAATCTAGACAAACACTAAACAGAGAAATGTTGATGCTATATGAAGTCATAAAGCAAATAGAATTAACATATATACAGAACATTTCAACCATACATAGAATAATATACCTTCTTCTCTGCAAATCCTGGAAGTTTCTCCAAAATTAACAACATCCTCAAGTACAACCAAGTATCAACAGATACAAGAAAATTGGAATAATACCCTGAATCCTAAATTACCACCATAGATTAGATCTGCTTATGAACAACAGAAACAGCATAAACCTTACAAATTCATGGAAACTCAATAACTAGCTACTGAATGAAAACTGAATCAAGAAAGAAAGTAGTAAATTTCTAGAACAAATATGAATACACAACATACCCAAAATTACACACACTGCACACAATGATGGATGTTCTCAAAGGCATGTTCATAGTACTAATTGCCTACAATTAAAAAGAAGGTGAACTTTTATGCTACTAGCTTAACAGCTCACCTAAAATCTCTACAACAAAAAGGAGAAATGACACCTAAAATGAGGAGACCAAAAGAAATTATCAAACTCAGGGCAGAAATAAATAAAATACAGATAAATGAACATAACAATATAATGAATCAATCAAACATAGAGTTAGTTCTTTTAAAAAATAGATAAGATTGGGAAAGTCTTATCCAAATTTAATGAAAGGCAGATAGTAAATATGCAAAAGAACAAAATTAGAGATGAAAAAGTTGACACAACAGATAGGGAAGAAATCCAGAGAATCATAATAACATACTTTTAAATATATATACTTTATCTAATTGAGAAATCTAAAAGAACTGAATAATTTTCGTGATTTATACCACTTATCAAGATTAAATTAACATCAGATAAAGAATTAAAACAAATCAATAACTCCTAGTGGAATAGAGTAGTCATTAGAAGTCTATCAACAACAACAACCACCACAATAAATTCCTAGACCCAATGGTTTTACCACAGAATTCTACCACAGTTTTGAGGAACTATTAAAACCAATACTCCTCAAATTAACTCACAAAATAGAAACAAAGGAACATGGCTTAATTCATTTGACAAGTCCACAGTTATTCCTAAAACCAAAGCACATAAAGACCCAACAAAAAAAAACAATTATAGACAAATATTCCTTATGAACATAAATGTAAAAATTCTCAATATAATAATTACAAACTGTACATAAACACATTGAAAAGATAAAAAGTATGGATACAAATAAAATGCATCAACATAATGCAAGCCATTTGCATCAAGTTTATAATCAATATCAACTTAAATGTAAAACAAAAAAACTCAGAAGCAATTGCACTAAAATCACATGTCAGCTAAACTAATAAGACAACTGAAGGAGATCAAAGGGGCACAAATTGGAAAGGAGGAATTTTTAACAGTATATGTATGTGTTCTTAAAATTTTCACCAGGAAGCTTTTCCAGCTAATAAACACTTTCAACAAACTTCTGAATACAAGATTAATTCATAAAAATCAATAGTCCTTCAGTATACAATTGACAAGTCGAATAAGAAAAAAATCAGGAAGCAACATCTTTTAACAAAACTTCAGACAATATAAAATATCATGTTGTGACTGTAACCCAGCAAGTGAAAGAATTATATGATAAAACCTCGTCATTGAAGAAAGAAATTGAAGAAGATATCAGAAGATGTAGAAATCTCCCAAGCACATGAATGGACAGGATTAATATAATAAAGATAGCTATCCTATCAAAGGCAAACTACAGATTTAATGCAATCTCCATCACAATTCCAACACAGTTCTTTGTAGATCTTGAAAAGACAATTTTCAACTTCAAATATAATCACCATAAACCAAGAATAAAACAATCCTGAATAATGAAAGAATTACTGGAAATATTACCATCTTTAACTTCAAATTATACTATAGTGCCTATGGAAATAAAACCATCATGGTATTGGTACAGAAATAGACATTTTGAACAATATAATAGAAATGAATTATCAATGGAATAGAATTAAAGACCTAGACATCAATCATTAGACATCATATTTTGATAATGAACCCAAAAATACCCACACTGGATAAAAGACTGCATCCTTAACAAATGGTTCTGGTCAAACTGGATGTCTGCATGTAGAAGAATCCAAATGTATCCATACTAAGAACCCTACATAGAATTCAATTTCAAATGAATCAAGGTTTCAACACACACACACACACACACACACACACACACACACACTAGCTGGGTGGGGAAAGAGAGAGAGAGAGAGAGAAAGAGAGAGGAGAGAGAGACAGGGGAGAGGGGAGAGGAGAAAGGAGAGAGAGAGGCTGAACCTGATAGAAGAGAAAACTTTCGGAACAAAATACCAGCACTGGAATCAGTATAAATAAGTGAGCCTTAATGAAACTGAAAAGTGTCTTATAACAAAGACTTTATTATTCAGAATAAAGCAGCAATCTACAGAACTAGAAAAAAATTATGAACTACATATCCAATAGAAGGGTAACACCTACTTTGAGATTTCTTCTTACGTATGAATGGAGGAACACTCATACATTACTAGTAAAAATTCAAACTTGCACAGCCACTATGGAAATCAGGGTGACAATTCCTCAGGAGATGGAAATTGACATTCCTCAAGACTGAAGTATACCTGAACATACACAAAAGATCACTATTGTATCCTGTCATGGAGACAGTTGCTAAACCATGCTTATTGCTGCACTAGTCAAAATAGTGTGAAACTGGAAACATTTTAGGTGTCTGTCAACTGAAGAATGGATAAAAAATTTTGTCACATTTCCACAATAAAATATTATTTGTATGTTTAAAAAAAAAAAAACAAAATCATGTGATTCTTAGGTAAATGGATGAAACTAGAACAAATCATTCCAAAACAGTTAACTTAGACTCAGAAAGACAAATACGGCATGTATTTGCTTATATGTAGAAATAAGCTGTTAATCAATAATAAGCAATCTTTTTTCCATAAAATCACAGAGGGTGGATATAGAATCAGGGGCTGGAGTGTGTGGTGCAGATAAATATCCCCAGGAAAGGGAAATTGAATAGTTATCGATGGATAGAGTGATGTGAACAGGAAGATCAAGTGGGAAGTGGGGGGAATTGGGAACTATAAGAAGAAACAATAAAATTAAACGTGATTTAAGGGACAGTATCAAAACAATCCCATAGAAACATCCAAATATATACATATATGCAAGATTCTTTTACATGTGTACTCATTACAAGTGAAAATATTTCCCAAACGGACACCCAATGAGGAAAGAAACTCCTATTAACTGTAGGCTCCATGCCCAGCATACCTACACACATACATATTGACCCGGACAGGTTCTAACCTTCTAGTTTATGTTTTCTATGGTATTCCTGAGTGTGAGAATAAGTGGGTCTGTGACTTAAATTTCTTGTGCCTTCTCTTGGGCTTTGTTGTTGTTGTTGTTGTTATGTCCTATTCTGGTGTGTTAGCTTGTTTCTTAATCTTACTATATTTTACTATTACCCCTTAGAAATTTGTTTTTTTTTTTTTTTTT
>NW_022196906.1:6238787-6269261 GCF_008632895.1 Mastomys coucha
GAACAGAGGGAAGGTAGGGTACATTATGTGAGAAAAAAATACTTTCTATATATATAAAAAAAAAAGCAACAAGAAATCTGTTGATCAAATCCTGCTTGCTTTCTTTTCCTGAACTTTTAATGCTGACTCATCAACATTTTCTCACTTTGAGCAAATATGCTTTGTATGAGTTTACAATGTAACAGTGTAAGGAAGCAGGAACAAAGCCTCCTAGTTTGTGGTCTTGCCTTCCCCCTTCCTTGCACAGCTCTTTAATGGCAAACTCAGATTCCTTCCCATGTGGTAATATTCATTGCAGACATCATCACGGATGTGAGGTCTCTCCCGTAATTAAGAACTAAAAGGCTTCATTTCCTAAAACAAAAGCATGTGGCAGGTTTTATTGATCAGGTCTGTGTCGCCAGCTGCACACATTAGCAGTGGTTATTGATCACTCTGGCGGTAATGACTTGGGTTCCCTGTCAGGTGGAGCCCACATTCCTGGGAAATACTTTCTTACAACTCTCTAATATAGAAGTTTGTGCTCCCTATGATATACACTGCAGCATCTTTTGAAAGCTTCATTGCCAATGAATCATTCTTTAAAATTATAGCAGCCATCATTTGAAAGGTTATTTTCTCTCATCATTATCTTTTTAAAAATTCCTCCCAAATGCTAATGACATACTTAGAAACTGGCAGGCTAAGCTTCAAAAATTGCAATTGCACGTGGCTTACCGTGGTCTTACTAAGTTCTGAAACAATCATCACCATTAGCTTCTGATGACCAACCTGTGTGGACTAACTAGCTCAGGTTGCTTCTTTTGCTGGGATCTCCATGTGTGATTTATTGAGGAGTTCATGAAAACAGACTGGACAACTTGAAGGCTAGTAAGAAAAAGTAATCTGGGGGTAATGACTTAATACATGATATTTCATAAGAAACATGATGGTGACATCTTCACCAGCGGCTTTTCTTTATATTCAGCAGAATGTCTTTACTGTTGTAACATACCTTACCTTAAGAATTCTCTTTGGGGAAATGACCCATTGTAACTATTAATTAATGACCAAGAGATGCTGCTGGCAAGTGAATGAATGAATGAATGAATGAAAGGTGGGGCTTTGCCTCTTCTTAATATGAAAACAAAGCTGCTATTGAAACATCCAGGTATATTACAAGTATATTCTAGGCTTAAACATACTGAATAATCTCCAAAGAACACTTAGGAATGCATTTAGAATAGCATTATATGACTTGAGTTTCAATTATTCTATTTGTATTTGGAGAATTGAGAATTCTTTTTTTGATAACATCTCTGTCCTGCTAAACGAAACAGAAACATTCTGGTGAAAATTGTGTATAGTGGTTCAGTAGGAAACATAGCCAAGAAACCACTAGCCAATGCCATTGGAAGCCTGGGCTGTTTGTGTAGATATTTGAATTCCAACTCTTTAGGTTTTTGTTTATTTTTTTGCTTATTGGGAAGAGTCTGATGAATTCATGAATATATTGGAGGGGTCTCTGGACACTCTTTTAGATAAACAAATGCATATTATGTTTCCCATAGGTTGGTCCTATATTAACCTACTGAAGGCTCAGAGTTCTCTGTATACTTGATAGCAATTCCTTCTCTTCACAGGCATTCCACCACCATCAGTCCCAAGACAGAGGGACTTCATGGTGCTACCCTTAGTGATCCACTCCGATGTTTCCCTAATACTCACAAATATAAAATTATTAGAGGAAGGTACAATGGACAATAAAATGTGCTATACTTAGTTCAAAGCCCCAATTCCACCTCAAAGGTGGACATAGTTATTTTAATGGCCATCCAGAAGACACATAAGGTTTGGAAAAGCTGAATTTGTCAGTAAGTTCTTCTCAAGATGAAATAAAAATTCCTCTTTTGAAATATCATTTAACTTAGGTTGTTTATAGTATAATAATTTGTTAATTGCTAGGCTTTCACCCATTCTCTCTGCCTTACCTCAGAATGCCCAAGTTTATAATAGTAAAATCAGCTTATAGCAGGTAAAAATGGGTACATATCAGCCCCAAACTATTGCACATACCATATCAAGGCACTCAGGAATATCAAGTACAGCTGTTCATGAATGCATCAATTTTATTTTCTAATACTGTTACCTTTAGTGGTAACTGAATTACTGACTACACATAATTTAAACCCAGTTCAATGAAGCAGATACGAATCTGCTTTCTTTTCTTTTCTTTTTTCTTTGTACATTCTGGTTTTTTTTTTTTGAACTTTTTTATTAGATATTTCCTTTATTTACATTTCAAATGTTATCCCCTTTCCTGGTTTCCACTCTGAACTTCCCTCCTATCTCATTCCCCCTCCCTTTGATTCTATGAAGGTATTCACCCACTCACCAATCCACTCCCACTTCCCCTTCCTGGCATTCCCCTACACTGGAACATGGAATCTTCACAGGACCAAGGACCTCTCTACCCAATGATATCTGACAAGCCATCCTCTGCTACATATGTGACTGGAGCCATACTTCACTCTATGTGTACTCTTTGGTTGGTGGTTTAGTCCCTGGGAGCTATGTGAGATCTGGTTGTTTGATATTATTGTTCCTCCTATGGGCTACAAACCCTTTCAACTCCTTCAGCTCCTTCTCTAACTCCTTCATTGAGGACTCCATGCTCAGTCCAATTGACTCTGTATTTGTCAGGCTCCTTGTCAGCAAGCATGACACAGAGAGGTAGACCAATGGAATAGAATTGAAGACCTAGAAATGAACCTATGGTACTTTATCATTGATAAAGAAGCTAAAACCATCCAGTGGAAAAAAGGCAGCATTTTCAACAAATGGTGCTGGATCAACTGTCTGTAAGCATGTAGAAGAATGCAAATTGACCTATTCTTATCTCCTTGTACAAAGCTCAAGTCCAAGTTGATCAAGGACCTCCACATATAATCAGATACACTAAAATTAGTAGAAGAGAAAGTGGGGAAGAGCCTCGAGCACATGGGCACAGGAAAAAGTTCCTGAACAGAACAACAATGGCTTATGCTATAAGATCAACAATAGACAAATGAGACCTTATAAAATTGCAATGATTCTGTAATGCAAAGGACACTGTCAATAAGAGAAAATGGCAACCAACAGATTGGGAAAAGATCTTTACCAATCCTATATGTGATAGAGGGCTAATATCCAAAATATACAAAGAACATAAGAAGTTAGACTCCAGAGAACCAAATAACCCTATTAAAAAATGAGGTACAGAGCTAACAACTAATTCTCAACTGAGCAAACTTGAAAGGCTCAGAAGCACCTAAATAAATGTTCAACAACTTTAGTCATCAGGGAAATGCAAATCAAAATAATCTGAAGATTCCACCTCACACCAGTCAGAATGGCTACAATCAAAAACTCATGTGAGAGCAGATGCTGGCAAAGATGTGAAGAGGAACACTCCTCTATTGGTGGTGAAATTGCAAGCTGGTACAACCACTCTGGGAATCAGTTTCATGGCTTCTCAGAAAACTGGACATAGTACTACCTGAGGACCTAGCTATACCACTCCTGGGTATATACCCAGAAGATGCTCCAAAATGTAAAAAGGACACATGCTCCACTATGTTCATAGCAGCCTTATTTATAATAGCCAGAAGATGGAAAGAACCCAGAAGTCCTTCAACAGAGGAATGGATACAGAAAATGTGGTACATTTACACAATGGATTATTATTCAGCTATTAAAAACAATGACTTCATGAAATTCTTCAGCAAATGGATAGAACTAGAAAATACCATCCTGAGTGAGGTAACTCAATCACAAAAGAACACACATGGTATGCGCTCACTGATAAGTGGATATTAGTCCAAAAGCTCATAATACCCAAGATACAATTCACAGACCACATGAAACTCAAGAAGAAGAAAGACTAAAGTCTGGATACTTCTGTCCTTCTTAGAAGGGGAACACCACAGGAGGAGATACAGAGACAAAGTGAGAAGCAGAGCCTGAATGAAAGGCCATCCAGAGACTTCGCTACCTGGGGATCCATCCCATATACAGTCACCAAACCCAGACACAATTGTGGATGCCAAGAGTGAATCTACTTTCATATCATCTTAAATCATTCTTAAGAAAAATAACTTGGTGGGATTATTGTTTGTTATCTATGAAATCACAGCATATAAATTGTATATGCATTTGTATCACTGAGTATGTACTTATTATTTTCAGAACAAGTAAGATTGTTCTGAAGTAAGATTGGCATGAAGAGCTTTGAGCAGTCCTTGCAAGTTCCAAATTTATGTATGATTAAAATTTATAAAAAATAAGTTGAATTTCACTTAAAATTTTAAACTACATCTTATTCAGAAACTAAGGATGTAGTGGTATATAAAATATGTAAAACACTTTAGAATACTGGGACTCAACTCCTCCATTCTTCTTGACTCCCTCCAGAACACCTGAGTTTTGAAATCATTCTTCTCTTAGTCTACTTCCCCACCTCTCGTCCTTCTTCCAAACTGTCCTCAGTCATTTCTGGCCACTGTGAGCATTGTTCCACAACTAAGAAATAGCCCTTTATAGTATTTCACTTGCTAGAGACCAGAGAGCCCTGAAGCTTGGAGATGCTTGTATAGGTCAGATATTCAAAGTTTAGGTAAACTGTTTTCAAACTGATGAAAAACAGATCAAAATAATTCAGACATGCTTTAATTTATTACAGTTCAAGTTCCATTATTTATGGAAACAGATAATTTTGGTACTCCAAAAAATGTGGATTTGTCAGGCAGGGCTGATGGATTAATAAAACTGTTTCATGAGTATGAAATTTAATATTTGACCATTGAGAGACATAGCAAGGGGAAAACAGGACAGGACCCTTATCAGTTGCCCTCAGGGATTCTTCAGTTATATTCCTCAGCAGAACTGATGATATTCTTCTACAAAAAAAGAAATAAATTCTTCCTAAATACCCCATCTAAGATCCTCCTCCCAGAACATTCAGTGTTAGTGAGTTCATCACAACTACTGAATCTGTTGCTATTGCTGAGAGATTGTCCCAGAAATCTTATCCTATTATAGGAAACCAAACCAGGCCACTCTAACAAGAATGGAGAACTTACATCAGAGCTACTTCTATGTCTTCTAAGCAATTCAAGATGGCTGTTACCCAAGCAACACACCAGGCTCCCTGCATAGAACTCCCAGTAAAGAAGAAGTCTAGATTGGAAAGTAAGTTTATGTTAATTATCTTTCATATTCTCCATAGGGGTATATAAGCAGAATTCAAAAGATGACATCTATTGCATACATGGACATATTGGACTTAATTAGTAGATTCTTGTGAGAGAGAGGAGTTACAATGTGAGCTAAATAAGTGATTTTTGACATAAAAATCACAGCTTGGAAAATTTAATTCATCCAGAAATCTCAAAACAAGAAATACTGATTTCACTGTATTTCACTGATTTCACTGTTATGCTGCACTGATAACATTGCTGTAACAATAGTTACAGTAACAGCATTGTAAATGCTACAAATAGAACTAATGTTGTCACTATAAATTGAGATCAGTGTGCTCAGGGTGGTATGCACAGAGAGCCATGGTCCATGTACACTGGTTTGATCAATTTTCCTCTTAGGAAAGAAGTCACAAATAAGCATGTATGTGTGGGTATGTACCAGGGACACGTGTATGTGTGTGTGTGTGTGTGTGTGTGTGTGTGTGTGTGTGTGTGTTTGGGTATGCAACTGTATATGCCTATGTGTATTTGTGCATGCATATATATATATAGGTCTATGTGTTAGTGTATTTGCATATATATGAGTATATGTGTTTTTGCATATTTATATACTTTATATGTCTTTCTATGTGTACATATATCTGTGTATGTTTGTATGCATGTATGCCTGCACCCAGGTTCTCTTTGTGTTTTTGACCAATCTATGATGAAAAATAAGTTGCCATGTCCAAAATAACCTCATGCAAGTGTCCTGGCAGTCTGGACAGGGCACACTCAGTCAGTCTCATGTCTCTCATCAGAAAACTGGCGCATACTGTGAGTAACCCAGTATATGCCCTCACAAGCACAGTTTGACTCTTCCATTTGTTCCTTATAAAGTATGGTTTTCTTTTGCAAAACCCTCAGAGATTACTATTGAGAGCTTGCCATTGCCACTTTCTGTTTATTATTTGAATTTGACTTATATTTCTTATGTGATTTCTAGATAGGAAGCATTAAAGAGGCATTAAATGTGTCATTTTCAAAATTTTTCCACAAATAGCCCTGTGTAAAGATTTCATTATAATGTTCATATTTTTAAAGAAAAAATGTTCATACTTTTAAGAACATAATATAGTGTCATGGGTTAATAACTGGCAGTTTGCTGTTCTAGCAGGTTTGTTAAGTATGTGTGATTCACCTTGAGGTAAAGTTCACAGTTAGATGGCCTTGAAGGCTGTAGTTATTCTGGTTTTACCTCTGAAGTCTCTTAACCAATAATTAGGAATAACAGCATTTCTCACTTTCTGTATTTGAACATCTGAAGGCCTGTTATGTTAAGTGGTTTGTAATTCAGAAACGTAACTACAAAAATAAAACATGAAATCAAGCAAATGTGTTGTAAGGAAAAGTGTGGCAGAAAACACAGACTATTTACTAACATACACACACTTATTTTCCCTTTAAAATTACTAGTTTTATTTATTTTATGTGTAGAAAAGATTTGTCTACATGTATGTGTGTAAACCATATGCATACCCGGTGTCACCAGAAGTCACAAGACAGTATCAGATCTCCTGAACCTTGAGCCTGTTTTGAGTTACCATTTGGATGGTGAGAACTGAAGCTTCTGCAAGAGCAACAAGTGCTCTTAACCACTGAGCAGCTTTTCCATATCTTCCTTTCCCTTTTACCTTTTTTAACCAAACAAACAAGATTAGGAAAAAGATGAAGCTGCTTTTGAAATTATTGCAGATTAGACAGAGTCAGCCATCAGTGTGCATCATATATTTAAATTATAATCTTATAGAAGAAAAATATTCAAAGGATGCATATATGAAATTCTAGAGAACAGAATCCTAAGCAAGTATACGACCCAAGATAGTTTAAGAAGCTATCATCTCATACAAGTATCTTTAGATATTTAAATATAGTTTTATATGTACACATTTTTCAATATTGACTATGCAGCAAATGGCATACAGAAAAGTACAATTTTATAATATGTAATTTACTTAATTTTAATGCATCTATTGTCAATTATATCCTTAACACATTTGTGCTTTGCTATTTTTTAATGCATAATCTGTTAATAGAGGGAAACGTGGTTGTGTTGATATGATATCAGTATTCACAGAATTACAAAGGCTTCTCACAGGAATTGTCAGACAATGCTTTTGTGTTTTGTAATATTTTCTTATTCTTCAAGAAGGATGTCTTGAAGTTTCACACACTCTTCTGAATGCACTTGGTTGGAGTTCATGAAGACATTTTTCTTTTCCTATTTTCTTATCTCCTCTGTGCAATAAAATAGAAGATTTGAAGCTGGGCACAGAACCAGTATGATCATCAGTTGAGACATTGGGTTTGTTTTTCTTCCTTTCATCTTTTAAACAAAACCCATTAGCATTCCCTGAATTAACATAACACTCTAAATTCAACATAGAATATATGGAAAGAAGTGGAGCTTGCATAGAAAAGAGTTGATCAGCACACACATTCATCACTGAACCTTCCAAATAAGAGAAAGCAGCACTGCACACATAGCCCTGGAGAGCTGGAACTCTGAGTGGCTCTTGGGAGGGATGGTTTCCACAAAGCCATCTGTTCTCCAACATCCCTGACATTCTAGAATCCATTTGCTAACATTGCAAGTCAATTAAAGACATTTGTTTTGAACAGTGTACACAAAAGTAAAATACAAAACAAACATTTAACAGCCAAATTTTCACCTTGTTCACTCAACTTGGGAATAAAAATTAATTTAAAAAAGTGAGAACTGTCCATATGCCTCTATAGTTTTATATCATGGGAACTCCTCAAATATTTCACGAGTGATTTCTCTCTCAAAAAAGGGAAATCCCAGGACTAATGCTTCCTTTGCACAACTGATTTAAAATTAGGAATAATCATATATATTAAAGATATATTAAAACTGACCATTGAGGAAAGTAGATTTAGGTTTATAAGGCAGCTTTTAATAATTTAAATAAATCAGAGCCCAGATATGTGATTTCTTACTTTCATCTGAAGGGTTGTATAACCCTTTTAGTATGTTGGTGTTCTGAAAGCATGGCTACAATGAATTCATATAAAAGGATAACAGTGCTGGAAAGATTCATTACAACAATTAGACACCTTCATCAGTATGTTAATTACAGTAGTATATGTAAGGTGATGGAATGGAAATAATCACTACTATACAACTATTCAAAGTTATAATTTTCACTTGAGTGCTCTTTTTATGTGTTCTTGCTTAAGTGGAGGTAATTACATCCTAATATATGAAAATGCAAACAGCTATTTCACTTTGCAAATTCTCTAATGTTGTAGGAGAGTAGTTGCTGAAATGACCTTAATAATGATCATTTGTAGAGTATAAGTGGATTATGGCTATAGGGGAAAATTCTATGTCAAAATTAGTGGGATAAATAAATTGGGCTCCTAATTTTTTATAAAGTGACAATGTTTAACATCATATTGATATTACTCCAGACCCATCATTTCAGTAATAAAATCTTTGTGTAGAAAAAAAATTAATATTTTGCTTGTGGGTAAAATGTTCAAGATTCCCTTGAGCATGTTATAATACCAGGGAGTTACTGAGAATAAAATTGGGCTTACTAAGTTGATAGTTCAGACAAATGTCCTATGTTGGCTAGATATTTTGAGAAAATACTTATATAATATTGACAAGTAGGCAGGTCTCTCTAGTATATTCTTGATTAATGTTTGAAGTGTGAGGGCTAGCCCATGGTGGGTGGTGCCACTTCTGAGAGGTGCCCCTGCAATTAAAAGAAAACAAGCTGAGCAACTCAGTAGGTAGTACTTTCCATGGACCCTGCTTCTGTTTTGAGAAGACAGGAGAGGCCATTGGAGAATGTACAACCTAAGTTGCAGTAGAAATTGAGGTCTGAAGTGGTCATGGTAAGAAATTGAGCCTTGCTACCATGTGGGAGGGACAGTGTCCCAGAATTTTGACAATGACAGAACTATGGGATGACGACCAAGAACAAAAGAGTAATGGATTGGACTCAGATTGAAACTCTGAGACAAGCTGCACATGTTCCAATTAGTAGGGACTAGGCACTTTAGAGATTAGAGGATAGGGAATGAGTCCCATATGCCAGACATGAGCTTTTAATACTGTAGGAGTTTCCCTTTACTTTGAATTTTCCCTGGATCTTCCCTCCTGGAATTAGTATTTAACTGATTCTAATTTTACTTAATTCCACAGTTTACAGACATGGATGTTGTAGAGAAACTTTGTAATTTCAGAGGAACTAGGGGGTCTTTGACAGGCTTTGAATATCTTAAAATGATTGAAAATATAAAGCACTAAATATTAAAGACTATAGGACTTTTAAAAGTTGGAATGTTTTCTATTATGGTGTTAATATTAAAATACCATCTTGGGGCCAAATGAGAAAGGAAATGTAGTTGAAAACTGATTGGGAAGTTCAACTTGACAGGGGTGTCAATTGTGAAGCCTATTGTATGATAACTTGTTCATTTGGGAAGAAGTAATCTTAATTCTTTCTGAAGCTGGTTATGTCATTGCAATGGAAACCCTGATTAAGACATGTTCTAATTTATTTTAAAGATTCAATTTAAAAATGACAGAAGATCTAGATAATCTTATCAGTATTCTATTTAAAACATACACCTAGGACCTGGGAAGATGGCTCCGTCTGTAAAGTACCTTCTTTGGACGAAGGCCTTAGCTCCATCTCCAGCACCAGGCCAATATGATCACTATTTAACTATAATTAATCTCCAGTGTTAGGAGGCATGAAAAAATGGAGTCTTGTCATTCGTTGACCAGCAAATCTAGATTAAATGGCAAGCTCCATGTTTGGTGAGAGACTCTGCCCCAAACATAAGGTGGAGAGTAGCTATGGAAGACATCTGATATTGACCTCTGACCTCCGTGAGAGGATACCTGAATGTGTACATCCACTTCCAAACAAACCAGCAACATCAAACACCAACAGAATAAATAAAAATACCTAGATCTATATATAATTACAACACTTCCTAGCATAAAATGTTCAAGTAAACATTTAAATTGCTGCTTATTTTCTTAAAAACTTAGTAAAAAGTAATAACAATCCTATACAGTACCATCCAAACCAAGGCAACTCTATAAAAATGTTAATATTTTAATTATCACATCTATATAATGCAAAGTTCTTAATCAAATAGTGCCAAAGTAATACAAAATAAAAGCTAAGAATTCATAATACATAATGTTGAGAGCAATTCACAATGAGAAAGAGCTTCTAAGAAACACGTATGTACTACCATGGTTCTGCAAAAAAAAATACATATATTTTATTCATTCATTCATTTATTTATTTTGGATTGTGCACACACATGTTTATACCTGCACATATGTTTGTGCGTGTGCACATGTGTGCACACATGTGGTGGTCAAAGGACAGTGTTGAGAATTGATTCATTCTTCCTACCATGATGTAGTCAGCACTTGACATCCAATTCTGAGCCTTAGTGGCCAGCATATTTTCCTGCTGAGTCAGCTTCTGGACATGCCACTACTGTTCCTAATGGACTTAAGCCATTCTTAAAGTCTAAATATCTTTTTGGTATTCACAAGAACAAGGTTAAGGTTAATGCTATCCTTTCCCACCCAAGATCACATGCAATAGTCTCTATAAAACTAGCCAGTTTAGTAGGTATAGAAAGAAAGAAGGAAAGGAAGAAAGAGAGAAAGAAAAAAGGAAGGAAGGAAGGAAGGAAGGAAGGAAGGAAGGAAGGAAGAAAAGAAGTTTTGGAAGGAAGGAAAAAGAAACAAGGCATTTAAGTCATAATATCTTAAAACAAAAGTTGTTTTATTTGCACAAACACTATCAACTACACAGAAAAATATAAATAATTTAAAATAGTAATGAAAGCTCTTAGAATTAATATATTTAGTAATACAGAACATATAAATTCGCTTGCTCTCTAAAATCAGCAATAAACAGAAAAATGGAATAAAAGATAGCTCTATTATACTATACTACCACCTCAAGCATGAACTATGTAGGGGTAAATTTATCAAAATACATGAAAACCCAGCTACAAAATGTTGCTGAGCTAAAGAAATTTAGGGAATAAGAACATGTTAACTCTAAAACATGTCACATGCCATCCAGATTATTTGAGCTGAAGACAATTGAGGAATTACAAACTGTAGTAACTGTTTCTCCATTGGTCAGAAAAAAAGCAAAAGTCTCACTTCCCATACCTATAGAAATAAGGGGCTACAGCTAGACTTAGCCTTAATTGAGAAAGGAAAGTAACCTGGATGTAAAACAAAAACTGCAGAAGGAACTCTTCTACCATGGAATCTAAGAAGCCCTTTACCTGTCTTCCAGTTTGCCCTTCTCCAGGTACTGTATAAATCTGAAACAGTTTCTTGGAGGGTTTTTTTTCAACCCCCAATACTTATTTTATATAAAACTTTAAACTGAACAATATTTACATGATCCTGATAATATGACTTTGGCCACTGACTTTAAATATTTTTTTCTCTCATTCAGCTAGAAACAAAATATAATTTGAAAAACATCACCATTATTTGTTTGCTAGCTCTCCTAAAATAGCTAATTGATTAGGATAAGGCATCAAATACCTCAATAGTATTTTCATAAATATTAATTTACTACCACATGCCAATATCTCTATGAAAATATGAAGAATATATTGTAAGCAAACATTTAAAAGGACATCCTATAGTACACAGTTGGTTCATTGCCCTCCTCCTTGGTTGTCACCTGTAAGTTGCAGATCATCAGTTACTTTGTGGTAATCAGAATTTTAAATGCATTTGCATGGTGGAGTGGCAGTTTTCAAACATTCATCGTCGCTTTGACTTTGAGTCCATTGCTGTTAGACCTTGTGAGATGCCTGTATTACAGATTACATATGCACAATGTGGACACACAGGATGCTCAGTAAACATCAGTACCCATCATTCATGAGAAAGCTGAGAATTAAGCAGAGGGTTGTCAAATTTTCCCACCCAACTGATGAGCCCTCAGCCTATTTGTGGGGATTATGTCATGCTTCTCCTTATATAAACTTCCTGCCTTGGACTAGGATAGACAGGCTTGTCCTTGCTCCATTGCCTTGGGCAAGGGGCTTCTCTATAGTTAAAGCAAAGCCCACTGGAGGCGATAGCTCAAGGCTGTCTGTGTATTGATCCAGGTAGTATAGATGGAAAGTGAATTCCTGAAAGGATCATCTATATGCAGTGTCTCCATATCTGTCTGTCTCTCTAGCTTAACTGCAAGACTTCACAAAATCTGGCTAGAGATTATAAATAATTAGTAAGGCAAAGATTGTTTATCATATTTACATCCACATTTAGTTTTCATGACAATCTAAGGGAGGATTGTGACACACAAGAAGTAGGAAAATAGGGAATACAGCTACCAGAGGCTGCTATTAGACAGTGAGTACTGGCTGGTATTGATTACATTTTATAGTTGAAATGACAAGATTTAGACTCAGGGAAACTCACATGAATGCTGCTTGCTGATCCCCTCAGTGATTCTGGGTTTCAGTTCAAGGCTTTCAAGTTAGATGTGAGTGCATCCGACCACGCACTTGAACAATGAGGTGAGAAATGTTTCTATAGAAGGAAACTTACTTACCAAAAATGCAGCATAGTTAGGAGTAGGCATCATGTCTACTACTACCATGGTGCTGAATTAGGTCTAAAGAAGGGAGAAAGTGCCTAAGAAAGGAGACCCATTCAATCTGCGTGGGGAAGCCTCTGAGTCCTTAAAAATTTAAAAGCTATTTTCTTGATATCAATGGATAGGAGGTTTGTTTTGTATTCAAATGCTCACTGTGACTTTAGAGTTTTCCATCCTAACCACACTCTTTTCTTTGTCTAGGACTCATTTCATTTCATTTCATTTCTAGGTGATTACAGCTAAGACAGTGCTAAAAGTTTAACTAGTATGGCACTAGAAATTTATTGACTGCTGTTTCAGAGAATTTTGCCTTTCTCCATCTTCAACAGCTTGATGTCAATTAGTAGTTAAAAATGTGTGCAGGATTTTTAAAGCACTCATATAACACATGCACACACTCTTCTATCCCCTAAAATACAAGCACTGAATACAATTAGCCCAGGTGTTCGTTGCCTGCAAGTATAGTCTTTCAGTTTCTTCATGACATCTGGAATCTAACAGGACAGTATTTGGGCACTGCCCTGGGGACATAAGTGGAAGGCTGTGAGCTCTCTGAATTTGAGAAGGGCAATGACGACTTTTCCTGCACAGCCTTTGTGCTTTCTCCCTCTAATTTCCAGTCAAATCTAGCAAGGACGATTTTCCCCTGAGGGAAATGTGTGGTCTTCAACTGAGGATGGGGGCAGCAACTGGGAGTTTATTATTAGATGTGCCTTTCATAAGTGAAGTTTTTAAAAGTTTCTAAAGGCCTTGCTTAAATTACTGTGGCTGCAGGGCACCTGTAGTTTATCTGCTAACCATGAATGTATGTTTTATGAAGCTATTTAATCTGCAATTCACTTTTTTACAAAGACAGTCACCATAGCAACTGACATCTGAAAGTTTCCTGCTAGTTTTTACACAAAGACTACTCTGTCCTCATAGAAACATACACACATACATAGAAATGCATAGATACAAATATATACTTGGTCTGCAGAGCACCACAGTTACTTGTCTTTAGGGTAGGCTGGCTCATTATTTCAGGCACTTTTTTCTTCATGTCAGGCCAGTGCTGAGAGTGGTTAAATGTAAGGAAAGTCAAGATCTCTAAATGTCAGCAGAGAAATTGCTATTGATTGACGTAGACTCTTCACCAAAGTCTTAGCAATTATTTTTTTTTATAAAATTTCATAAGATGACATAACTTTCTTTGCATCCTAAAGTATGAATAGATAAAACACCTTCTTTTAGCCTCACTAGATAGGGTTAGATATACTACACCTTCTTTTAGCCTCATTAGGCACCTACACTCATGCACAAATATTGTGGTGGCCTGAATATGTTTGACCCGGGGAGCAACACATTTAGGAGGTGTTTGTTGGGTAGATGTGGACTTGTTGGAAGAAGTGTGTCAGTTTCTTGAAATCAGTCTTCTTCCGTTTGCCTTCAGAACAAAATATAGAATTCTTAGCTCCTCCTGCACTATGCCTCCCTAAATGTTGCCATGCTCCTGCCTTGATGATATTGACTGAACCTCTGAACCTGTAAACCAGCCCCAATTAAACGTTGTCCCTTGTAAGAGTTTCCTTGGTCATGGTGTCTCTTCACAGGAATGAAACTCTATCTAAGACATGCACACACATTATATGCCAAACAAAAAGAGAATACCTCAGGAGAGTTCTACCTCCCAAGAATTAAGGAATAATAATGAAAATTGTGTTTGAAATACAGATCTATGCTGAGCAGTTAAGAAGTAACATTCAGTTTCAGTTGGGCTTCCTCTTTGTTGGAACATGGCTTTTCTATTCTTGTCTGAATGCCAGTGTTTTGATGCCAATGGTAGAAGACTAGCTTAGCAGCACCATGGGAGACCTGTTGTATGCCTGTCACTCTAGCATTTACATCAGTAAGATACTAGCTTAGAAATTTTGCATTTGGGCTAGTTCACATAGTGCAACCTTATCTGAAAATTACAAATAAGTAAAATAAAAATATTATCTTCCCTGAAACATCAACCTCAGGGGCATGCCAAGTAAGTATGTGATTTTATTTCATTGACTGCTCCCTGTCTGCATGACATACATACTTTCAGAGACCCCCTGACTCTAAAAGGTTGAAAGCCACTTTCCTTATTTTCAATATATACAATAATTTAATCTGTATACAAATGCCCTTATGTTGATCTTTGAGTTGTCCACCTAAACCAAGGTCTTGTCGAGTACATATTTTACTCTAGTTCACTTCTTATTTCATTTCCTTTCTTATGATAGGATGTTGCAGTCTTTTAGATTTTGTTTACTTAATGCTTCCTTTTAATGGCGAGTTTTGTTACTCCTAGGATTGATTTATAGCTCCGATGCAACCACAATTACTTCCCATTTGCAGAGTGGAAGACATTATTTTTCTCAAGGAACTGATTCACTTTGGCTCAGGCCTTTTCAAAACAGGATAGCTTTTCTTTTCAAAACAGGATTCCTTTTCTGTGACCCAATAAACCTTCATTGAAGACTTCACAGAAGCCACGGAGCATGTACACACTGGAAGTTTTCAATGATAACCATTTGTGTATGGTATTCCTAGGGAAAGATTCACCAACTTGGTCAGATTCCAAGAGCTGCTGACCCTCTGAAAGTTTGACAATCACAGTTTTTATTTTTAATTTGTAGGTTGATCATTATTTTTATAAAATATTCAAATACCCATTCCTTCCTTTCCTGGATTTTTAAATTTCCTGCTTTCTTCAATATTACTGGATATCACATAAACTTGGATTCTTCCCTTTCTATGCATTATTTACATTGTGTCCTCCTTAAACTAACTCAGTACATGTAAAGTAAAGAAGATGTCATATTTCTGGATTAGTTCTCAAACATTACCATTTTGTACAAGATATATTCATTACTATCGAGGAACTTAAACTGAGTTAATCATTATGAGATTTTATCTGTAAGAATGTCTACCATTTGTAGAAAGTGATATGGAGGACAGAAACAGACATTGCATCCTTTGCAACTGGATTTACAGATAGTAGTGACCCATCATAGAGATAATGGGAACTGAACCCTGGCCCTTTGGAAAAGTACTAAGTGTGCTGAACCATTGAGCAATCTCTCCAGCTTCCTGGCTATTTAAGGTGGTGAGATAGTGTGGGATCCTGCTGTGTAACTGTGGCTAGTGTGGTAAACTGCACATTGTTTGTGATTTTTTTTTTTTTTGGATGTAAAAACAAAAGAGCGATAAGCCAGAAGCTCGCAGGCTACCTTTCCAGGGCAGAGTCTGTGGAAGTTGGTTGCTGAGGACCCAGGTCAATGGCCATCTGGAATAAATTGTAAAGTGTAAAGAAAAAAAAAGAAAAAGAAAAGAAAAGAAAAACACTTTACCAATGAGCTACATCCCTTTAGTATTTTTGTTAAAGAAATATATTCCACAGTGAAAACATTTATAAAAGTATATATAATAAGATTTTGCAGAAAATTTGAGACAACCAGTTAAATGGAAATATCATGAATTAACATCTAAATTGTCCATAAAATAGATATTTATAACAAATACTGAATATTTTAGCACAAGTACATCTTATGCAATAGTTAAAAATTTACATTTACTTTTCTGAATTCAAATTTTATTTTATGTCCTATTCATATTTACTATTTCAGACAATTTATTAAGTTTATGAAAGAGCATCTTATTTTATTAAACTTCCTTTCTTCTTAAGGGATACTCCATAGTAAATTATAAGTTACAGATAAATATCAGTGATTTCAGAAATTGTCAGTACAATGCATCTTGAAATAATCTTTAAAAATTTGACTCATTAAGTCTAAATTTTAATTTTAATTCTTTCATTTATTAGAATATATATCCATTCCCACAATAAGTTGTTATCTTGCTTCTCTCTTAATTCAACATATGCATACTTTGATTTTAAATAGTTTACATTTGCTATCTTGTTCTGGGTTAAACTTCTTTTTATATCTGTGCTGTGGACATAACCACTAACATGGCTGACAAACACCTGCTTTCAAGCAACAAATAAATATTGTAAGTCCTAAATATAATTCAGAAATAGAACTTCTGAGAGCAGTAAATGCAGAGAGTTGAAGTACATAGAATGATGAGGATGAAGTGATGGAGGCAGTTTTATGAAGGAAGCCATACTGATGTAGAAAGATGTGAGGGGTTTCATATAAGAAAGGGCCATATGGCTATGAATGATATTAAATATACCAAATGCTATTTAAACATTTAAAATGTTTTTAACATTATTCCTGAATGTCATGTGGGAGCTAAACTTTAAAGGGTGCTACATAAGAGCACAAAATAAGGAACTATCCAAATCTCTTTTAGTAGCCCAGAAGATAAACGCTGTTGGGATGCATGAGGATGTAGGAACTAGAGCCGATGTCTCAGAACTGAAATCAGGATTCATTTTGCAAGTCATAGCTCACAAATTATGTGTATATACTATGGAGAACACAGAGGACTCTCAGTTCAGTGTGAGTTTCTTATAAATACCATGGTTGTAGAGCAGGTGTCATGATGGAAAGAAGAGGAACCACACAGTTAGGCTTTGGGTAGAAATCCCTGAAACTAGAGTGACCCCACTTATCCAGATGCATTAGTATAGGTATAAGCAGAGTCTTTTAGGAACACTTGTCTACTTGTCTCCTTCCATTTAAGGTATGTGTTGATCAGTATAATTTCGTCAGGCATGAGGTTCATCATTTTTATTCTCACTGTACTTATCTGATATCCTATGACAGATGTCTAATAGGTGTTAATTAAACAACTTGCAGTTCATTATCTAGGCTCCTTCTTCTTGGTAAATGGCTAATTAATTGCATTATTCTCTAAAACAATCCCTTGTTATTTTCAGTCATATATTTCTTCTCCAAATTCTAAATTGGCTTTGAGGACAAAAAACTATTTCAACATAATCCCAACATTCTAAGAATGTAAAATGTACATACATGAATCTGAATTGAAAACATTAGTGTACAGGGGAAGGAACACATCTAACATATTGAAGAGCAGCTCATAGTTCACTTTTATCAGTTATGTAAATAAATGTCCAAGGCTGTAACACAAAAGTCAGCTTCCGTGAGTCTTTCTCAAACTGCCATCTGCTTGAGAAGCCCAGCAGGGACATTAGTTTTCCATTACTAGCCAGGTGACTCTGTAGAACACACTCCTTAACTCTCCAAGCAGAGGCAGCTTTTCACCTCTACTTGTCATCGCTCTCTATAGATCATGTAGCATACACAAACTTCTGTCATTCCTGATGAAGATAGGAAGGGGGTTCTGTCAGGTAAATCAATATATTACCAGTGGAAAAGACAGAAATTGGCTAAAAACAACAACACTTTTCTACTATCAGTGCATCCCCATAATAGAACATGATCCATTGTCTTCGTGGCTGGGGAATTCCACTTTCATCATGGACATTCTGGTATCTCTGACATTTAGGAAAGTAAAGAAAAATGAGAGTATATCTTGATGTATTTCCCTACAATTATAATATAAGTGCCGCAAAAGAATTCATACCACAGTTGTAGGATTTTTACATTCCTACCTACTGTAGCTGTTTTGTATTGTCTCATACACTCCTGTTTGTAAAACCCCTAGAAACTTGTCTGAAACACACAAGGCATCAAATATAGGTAGATATATAATTTTGCAAAATCAAATCAAGAACATAATTTCTGGGTCATTTCTTAGAATCTAATAGTTGATGTTATGATGACTTACATCATAGTTCCACAGATGGTGGTATCTAGCCAGAGTTGAATTACCTCATTGCAGGAGGTAAAATGCTTTATTGTAACATGGATGTTGACTTATAGCACTTCTTCACCCATCTGCTATTTTGGCTGTTGACACGTGATGACTGAATTGAAGGACAGGCTTACTGAACTATCAGACAGCAAGGTGGCATGGACATATCACTCAGTGCTGTGGCTTAGGGCTGTCACTGTGATCTTACTTGCTCAGAGGAGACTATGGCAGCTTGAATATAGTATGTTCCCAGCTGGCTCATGTGTTTGCAAGCTTATACCCCAACTAGTAGAACTGCTTGAGAAGGTAGTGAAACCTTGAGGAGATGGAGTTTGTTGGAGAAACAAGTTACTTTAGAGCAGGCATTGAATTACTATGTTTTTTATCATCTATGTATCTATAATCCATCATCTATCTATCTATCTATCTATCTATCTATCTATCTATCTATCTATCTATCTATCATCTATCAGTTTATGTACTCATCTAAGCATTCTCCCATCTACCATAATTTATCTATATATTCTGCTATATCCCTAGAATGGCAGCCCAGCTATACTGATGTTGTTTCTGTTGCTATTGATTTTCTTTCAAAATCCATACATTTTACCAATTTGGATACCAGAATCTTTATGTTGTCTTTTGCTCTTCAGATTAAATTTAGTTTTACAGTTGGAGTGGATCAAGTTGGGCTAACTCAAAATTACAGAAAAAGTTAATTTCTAGTTGTTAGGTTGTAGCCGGGCAGTGGTGGCACATGCCTTTAATCCCAGCACTTGGGAGGCAGAGGCAGGCAGATTTCTGAGTTTGAGGCTAGCCTGGTCTACAGAGTGAGTTCCAGGACAGCCAGGGCTATACAGAAAAACCCTGTCTCAAAAAAAAAAAAAACCAACCAAACAACCAAACAAACAAAAGTCCCTAGTTATTAGGTTGTGTGTGTGTGTGTGTGTGTGTGTGTGTATGTGTGTGTGTGTGTGTGTGTTGGGGAGGTGAGAGATATAAATACCTCTATTAAATTTCTCTTACCATGTTCAGTTATGTTGTTCAGATATCTGTTTACATGATGGATGCTCACCTACAAAGGAGCCGGCAAAGTAACTTTCTCTGTGCCCAAGATGAGAAAATGTGTTCACTATAGCAATGTCTGGCCTATACTACTGTGGGAATGATGAGAGTAGCCATACTGCAGTACATACTGGTTAGAAAAAGGAGGAAGAATAAGGCAGTACAAAAAACAAACTGGTTCATGGCTTGAAATATACATAAGACTTTGGAATGTATAGAATACGCAATGAGCAGCCTAAACTATTTTAGTTATTAGTCTCTATTTTGTTCTTTCAAAAATGCAATGATTATCAAGGAAATCCACTAGAGAAAATTCAAGTTATCTAATTTCAGAGGATAAGTAGCAGTTTAAAAAGTCTTTTTTTAAAAAAAATCCTAATGATATAGTGAACACTAGTTGGTGCCTTTTGAACTTTGGTTATCGTAGAAAGGGAATATCAAAATGATGGAAAGATAGATGAAATCGGCTTTATAGCAAATATGATATCCATCCAGAATGGGCTTAGGGACACTTCTTATGTCTGAATATAAACCCCAATCGTTATCCAAAGCTAAGCAAATATACACAGAACATCCTGGGTAAACTTCAAATATTACAAGGTTCAAGTGAGTTCTGCTGTTGATCTACATCATTACATCATACATATCTCGGGGCAGAATAACAAAGAATGGAGAAAAAGTGATTTGTTGGTGAAAAAGTTGATCTTCCACATTAAAAAGCTTTCATCGAGTGTCTAAGGAGTTCTGCATTAATTCATACCTTTTTGGTATAATGTCATCATGTATTTAAAAGTATCAGAATATAAAATCACTTAAACAGCAAAATGCAAGACTTCTTTTTAAAAATGCAGTTAAAACTCTGTGTGTGACTAACTAGTCACAGGAGTATTTAAAGGGAAGCAGAAATGTCAGGACCATAAATTAGTCCTTAGTTCTGTGGAAGTCTTTGTAAATGCCACACTAACTTCGTAACATGGGTGAAAATTCTTGTAAGTAACCATTAAATAACATGTGAGTGTTATTTTCCTTAAGTTAAGAGTGCTTAGTGGAACAGAAAGCAGAGACATAATATTTTTAATGGAAATATGTCTTCTAGTCACTGACATCTGAGTGTATAAAGGTACATGCAGACCACAAGTATCTAAGTTTCAAAGTTTATGTATTTGACTGTGATTCCCATCATTTCCTTGTAACAGACATTTGCCATTTTATTATACCTCACTTCATAATTACCTCTAAGGAATATATGCTGTATATATATTATAACAATTCCTTTATTTAATCCACAGTACTGTGCATTAGTTTAGTGATGAGTTGTCTCTGTTTAGACAATGAAATAGAAAAGTGTTTGGATGACAGTAAATGATCCATAATGAATAAAGCAGAAGGCTTAAGGGACAGCTCAGCAGTTTAAAGAACATATTGTTTCAAGAGGACCTGTGTTTTGTTCCCAACACAGACTTATAACTCCAGTTCCAAGGGATCTGATATTCTTTTTGTGGCCTCATTGAGCACTGTACACAAATGTGAATATATATATGTGTATATATATATATGTATATATGTACATATATACACATATATATGTATATATATGTATATAATATAGTATATATGTATATATATACTATGTATATATATATATACACACATGTTTACATGTATTCCCAAATAAATAAAATAAATATCAAAGGAGGAACTAATTAAAACTATGTTCACAGTGGAGGTGAAAAGACATTTTAAAAGGTAAGAGAAAGCTAAAATGTTTACTGGTTTCACCAAGGAAAAGCAAATTCTAGTTGAAATAACTGAATTTATCCTGTTTTCAAAAGTAAGTTAGACACATCCTCTCTTTGGTGGAGGGAGAAAAGGAGGCAATGGTGTGAATTTGCTTTTTGAAGAGTGAGATAGTAAGTCATGGCACTGGAGGGAAGAAATCAGGTTCTGACTTGCCTTGTTGATATCACTGCTGCCCACTGAGACTGAGGTGATAAATAAATCCAGAGAATTACCCACAGCAGCAGCAACTTTAGGGTTTGTCAGAAGTTCATGGCTCGTGTGAAATAAACAAACTTTGAAAAAAATGTAGAGAATATGCATGAATGATCTTGGCAATAGAACTGGTGGCTCATCATAGTTCCAAAGCAGTCTAACCCCATACAGATGAGCAGAATGCTCCAAGAATGGCATCCCTGGGTAATAGGCACAGGGTTCCTAGCTTGGCAGACCAGAGTTTTCAGGGTATAACATAAAATGAAGCTTAACAACAAACACAAGAATAGTGGTGAATGTTGCAATTAGATTTTCCTGGAAAAGTCATTTAAATAAGTCTCTCCAGGAGAGTAGGGACTGGTAGCATGCAGAATAAAAATAATAAAAGTCAAAAAACAAAACAAAACAAAAAATAAAAGCAAAATATTTTAACCAAAGCATTAGAGACTTGAAGTATGCTGAGAGAAGACCAGCTCTGTAGTTTCTGTTCCAGTAAATATGAGAGATGTTTATTTATTCCTATAAGAGGAAAGTTGGTAGTTGAATAAGAATTATATTTCTGGGTTGTGGTGGTACACATCTTAAATCCCAGCATTCAGAGAGGCAGTGGCAAGCAAATCTCTGTGAGTTCCAGACTACCCTGCTCTACAGAGTTCCAGGACTTTAAGGGCTCTACAGAGAAACCCTGTATCCACAAAACAAAAATATGAGCCCCAGATCTCTGCAGTTGTTATGCATAAGGTCGTCACATTTACTAGGCAAGCACTCTACAACTGAACTGCATCTCCAGTCCTAGATAAAATTTTAGAAAAATAAAGATTCACAGCCTCATATCATTGCTTACAATATATTTAAGCCAAGTCAAATTAACTAAGATCTCCTGAAGTTTTTCTAACACTGTGGGCTGTCAAGAAGTTCCTTGAGTGAAAGGGTTAGTTGCAGTTCCTTGCTATCCTGGAGCTCCTTATAGTGCAGAAGTCCTAGACACTGTCCATACCACACACAAAGAGAAAGAACTGTAGTGAAACTTCTGATTGGAGAATTTTCTTTCGTTCCTTAAAATCATTCTTAAGTTTTTGATTAATAAGAAAAAAAGACTTTTTCCCCCTTTGAGATAATTTTGTTTTCTTGCATATCCTCTTATTTCAGAATTTTACTTTTATCTTATTTTCTTTCTAAGAGTATGTACTCACATTTTGCACATGGATGACAGTGAACGATGTTGTTCACATGAATTTGTTTGTCCTGAATTTTTAGTCTCCCAGTTTACATTGGGTGTCACTGATTTCTATTAGACTATTAAAGATACTCATCTTGAGTTTATCATGTTTTGTGGCATGGATCTTCAAAGCCTAAAGTTTTATACTTTTCTGGTAAACTCTGAAAGTGTCTGGCATATTGAAAACTTGGAATAAGCATAAGAAGGTACACTAGATTCAAAACCAAAGGAAAAAAATTTGTCATAATTGGAATTATTCAATGAGACTTGTTAACTTGTACAGAAGTGAAAATAAAGGAGCAATGGATGTGCTAGCCAGACAGCAGCTGGAAGACCTCCTTATGGAGTGTGTGGAGCATGGCATGGCAAAACACCAACATTGAAGGGCAAAGTTATAAAAGGTACAAACTGGGAGTTCATCAGCAGAGAGAGAGAGAATTTGAAATAGTTCACAATGGCTTCCAGCTGCCCTTTTGTCTAAATAAGGAACACAGAAAAGAAGTTGCATTGTTTTGCTGAAAGGAAAGAAGTTTAAGTTTGGGTTTTGTTTGCTTTTAGATTTGTCTTCAGGCTCTAGAGTGACTGATGTTTACAAGAACGTGGCATTTGGCTCCAGAGAAAGGAGTGCTTTTACCAAATTAATGACACTTACTTGGCTTTGTGATAATTAATTGCCTTTCAATTTAGGGTATGTTGGCTAAATAAATGTTAGGAAGCAGCTGAGGATTCCTTTGCTGTTGGGACTTAGAAAGCTGTTGTATGCAGTAAGCTCTTGTAGCTGCTCTTTAGCTTCTCTCCTTCCCTCAGTGTCTGCTAGAAAGAGAGGCAGAATAGAGTGGAGGGAGAGATGGCAGTATTTATACTAGCATTCACGTGGGCTCACAGGTTGTGACTCTGAAAACTTGGGATCTCCCTGGAAGTCTGATGGCCAGAATCTACAACTTCTGTGACCAGGCTTTTCTCAGCTCTTCTCTCTCCTGTTCCTTTGATGCAACCTCTCTTCACATTCCCTGGCTGCATGTATTGGCTACTGCCAGGACAATTTGTGCTTGCCGCCTTTCTCAAATGTGTGTGTGTGTGTGTGTGTGTGTGTGTTTGTGTGTGTAGTAGACACACACACACATATTTGGCCTGAGCCTTCTAGAAACACATTCTGGAACATTCTGTGTTTGTTTTTGTTATTTTTTTAAGCCTGGCTCACCAGGAACCAATGAAATCAATATACCAAGTTAGTAGAAATCTGCATGCCTCCTGACTGCTGAAATTGAAAGTGTGAGCTAGCATACTCTGGCTGGCAATTTGAATGAAATGAAAACTATCAGATATAAAAAGTATATACCCAGGAGTTGTTGGTAAGGTAACAGTTACTTCAAATTGACCCATTCCCTCCAGGAGGAAAGAGGAGTTCCCTGGCCACAGATGAAAATTGAAGGTCACATGACAGGGAATTGAAAAACGTCTAAGATGCTCTGGAGCCACCCAACAGTATTAAAGGAGAGTAAATTGTTGCTCAGGTGGAGACTGACCAGCTGACCTGCTAAGAGTGTGCAAGATTTTAACTGTGGAGATGCCTGAATGCTCTGCACAGATACAAGATGACTCAACACCCTTAAGTGTAATCCATCATATTCATATTCTAAAGGCAGAGACAATACGATCATCTCACTCAGTAAAGAAATGACCTCTGACAAAATCAATCTTCTTTCATAAAACTCCCAGAGAGTCAAAGAATCCATGAGACTATATCTTAACATAATATATACAATAGAATATAGCATAAGCAACCCTACAAACACCATCATACAAAATTTAGCATCTTACTAATCAGCAGTCTTATAACTCCCACTTCTGTCAATATACTTATTATACATTTAAGAATTTAATGAAGTATGCATCTATAACACTTATTTTCCTTTTTGCTTTTTAGAAATTTTAATGTTTATATGTATGCACACACTCATCAATGTGTATGAAGGTGGATGTACATATGTTCATATACTTGTAAACAACATTAGAAGAGAGCCTCATGTGTCACTCTCAATGACAGGATCTCTCAGTGGCAGAGAGCTCACCAGCTAGGGATAGAGTGCTAGATAGTGGATCCTAGAGATTCTTACATCACCATCCCAGGGCCAGGGTTACTAGCTGGTGCCACCATACCAGGATTTTCTCCATGGATTCTGTGGATTGAAATCAGATCCACATACTTGTGACACAAGCACTTCTGTAAATGATCTATCTCCTGGTATTATTTATATTTTAGTGATCCATTGTCTTAAAGATAATATATCAATATATATAGGAGAATATAAATACAAATAATACCAGCAAATAAATATTTTAGTTTCTCTGTGTGAGGTTAATATCTTAACATATGATACTAATGCATTTGTAGAGTCATATACAAAAGAGTATTTCAGGCTTTGTTTGTAATTATTTCTTAATATTAAGGACACTATTACTATGAAGTAGGAAAATGACATTCCAGTTTATGCTCTGACAAACTCTTTATTAAGCAAGAATTCATTCATCTGTTTGTGAATAAAAATTGGACAGAATGTTTAAAAAATTCTTACTTCACACACAAGCTTTTATTCTTAAATTTTATTTTAGCTTTATATTATATCATTATATCAAAAATAATATGTTTAAGATTCCTGATTGTTTTCTATTGAAAGAAAGCAATAAAGGGTGTAGATTTGGGTACAAAGGAAGGTGGTCAGGATCTGTGAAAAGGTGAGGAAGAGGAATAAATTGTATGAGAAAAAATATTTTTAATAAAAAATAATGATGTATAGGACTTTAGGTTAAAAGTTATTCATTGTTGGGCAGTGGTGGCACACGTCTTTAATCCCAGCACTTGGGAGGCATATGCAGGCAGATTTCTGAGTTTGAGACCAGCCTGGTCTACAGAGTGAGTTCCAGGACAGCCAAGGCAACATAGAGAAACCCTGTCTCAAAACAAACAAACAAACAAAAAGTTATTCATTAATGACACATAGTTTTCAGAAGTAATGGAGATATCAGATGCAGCCATAATAAGAAGATTGTTAAATAATTTGAGAGAAATTAAAATACTGAATAGGTGCTTCAAATTATTATAGAAAATACAGTTTATTATGTTATATGTTATAGTTTCAGATTATTCCAAATTGACTTCCATATATTGTGTAATGGAGCAGTCTATCATAAAACATCTATCAATCTATCTATCGACCTAGAGAGAGAGAGGGAGAGAGAATATTTATGTATATATATACATATTTATATATATATACATATATGTATTTATTTGTGTATATATGCATGTAAATATTTATGTATATATACAAGTATATGTATATATGCATTTTTATATCAAGATATATATCATGACTACACTTTTTGCATAATAAGTATATATGAAATATGTGCATAAATGATATACATTCAGTACAAACTCTGAAATAGACATGGACTTTATAAGCACCTATTGTTTATTAAAAATTATTTTGAAACTAGATAAAATTGAAATATGCTGTTTTGTGCATAAATAAACTAGTTCTTGGCAGAGTTAGTTCTGAAACTAAAGGACAGTTAATGAGAAAGTTTTGCTTTTCTAGGATAAACCTTAGATCAACAAGAAGAGACTACACCACTGGAACAGTAAATCAGTGTGAAGATGAGGCAGACAGAACTCTATCCAGGTACACTTATAACCTGCATTATGCCTCATGAAACTGGCTGTTTAGTTTCCTTCATGAGAATATGACTGCAGTGTTGCTTCTCAGTCAATTAAAATTCTTTGAGGTATGAGTTATGGGTGATAAATAAATCTTTGCTTTGTCTTGAAAGGTAGCTCTGTTTAATGTAGATTTTCCTGTTTTGATTTACTTGACAATAAAGTTTTGTAAATCCCATCCCTTAAAATAATAACAGTAAAAGAGGGAAAAAGAAAACATCCCTTGGGAAGCTCAGGTGTTGCTCCCTCTGACCTGAACACATCTCTGGCTCTTCGCAGTTACATCATAGTAGAAGGAAGGGGGACAGGAAGTGCTAACTTTGTTTTCTGCTGCTTTTGAATAACTTACATAGCTAGATTTAAAAAGTATTGGCAAGCAGCTTTTCAAGGCTTAATTTCCTGCTAACAGGACTCTATGCCTGTTCTGCATTCAGCAAGTCCCCCCCCTCCCCATTAGATGAAAATACACAGAAACTATGTCATCTCATTCACCTCAGCAAAGGATGTCCTGTGAGCCAAGGCATGGCAGAAAGCAAATTAACACCATCTAAACTCATGTAATACAGTGTTCTATGTGCTTCTAAGAATGATTTTCCTAGTCATCTTTACTCTATTCTATGTAAGACAAGGATATTTTAAGCCCACATGTTCCCGTACTCAAATAAAATGACAAGGTAGATTTGATAACATAAAAACAGGGAGTGGGGGGAATGCACTGTAGAAACATTTGGAGTACTGCCTGGAACATTCTGCAAACATGCATAAGAAGACATGTCCACCCTCCAGCCATGGAGCCTTAGATGAGTTGCCAAGCCATTCTGGTGTTTTCAAAGATCTGTAAAGGAAATGATATGAAGAATAGCTGGGAAGTTGTAAGGATCCAGAGAGATGGTGTCAGTGTATGGCAAATATCATCAAGAGACCCAGTCACAGAGCTTGAACCACAGTGACATGAACAAAGTGGTTGAATGAGTATGTAAGAAATGGAACATGTTGCTGATGGTTCCTTGGGGAAGCTTCTGTTCAATTTGGAGCTATGAGGGTCATCTCATTTTAGATGGCTTGAGTGTTTCTGAATAAGAATGTCATGTTTGCTATTCTCTAGCTAGTTCATGATTGGATATTACAAACTACTTCGAAATCTCTGTGGAATTTCTCTGTGTGTCTGAATGCCAGATATCTGATGCAATGGTAATTAAACCAAGAAAATGGTGGAACACTCAGGTTTTTAAATATCAAATGTTAGCAATATTGTTCACATCCTACACTGGTCAGAGTGTTTTACATGCTTCAGCTTAAATAGAGCTTATATTGTGGTGGCCTCCTTCTTTTCCTGCAAAGTCAGATCATTTTCTTTTAATTTCATAGCCTAGCAAGACACTACCTTTGTGCCCCCCAGTAATCAAGTCTAATACTGACTCCCTGTGTCTAGAACTTAGCAATTGACTTCTAAGGCTAGCTGGTTAACTTATACTTTTGAAACTAGAGACCAAAGATTGGAAGGTCAAAGTAGCAGTGTTGCATTGGGTTAGTAATAACTTGAGGTTAGAAAGAACTTTAAATTTTTAAATTATTGGGACTGCCAGAGGGGGAAAGCAACAGTGGAAAAGAAATGGGAAGAAAGCAAGGAGAGGGCAGGAGGGGAGAAGAAAGGGGAGATGGGGTGTATCAGCTACTTTTCTGTTGCTTTAATAAAATGCCATAACCAAGGCAACCTGAGGAAGACAGGTTTTGTTTGGGCTCAGAGTTCCATAGGGACAAGAACTCATCAAGGAAGGTAATCTTGCCATCAGGCAGCAGACTTGGTGGCAGGACAGCTGAGTTCTCACAAGTGGAATTCAAGCAGAAGGCAGGATGAGTGTACTGATTAGGGTCTGTGCTTGACTTTTTAAACCTCAAATCACATCCACATTGACATACTTTCTTCAGCAAAGCCACACATCTAAAACTTACCCAAACAGCTCCACCAACTGAGATCCAAGAATTCAAATGCCAGAGGCCACGGGAGAAATTTTCATCCAAACCACCGCAGAACAAGAGGAGGAGAGTAGAAATAGCATATTTTCTGAAACATAATTGGTGATATTAAATATATTAAAGATCAATATAACCCAAATATCTATAAACATCTAATGAACTAACATTACTATCTTAGTATTGTAACATGAATTCTTACAAATAAGAAATCAAGAATTTCATCTACACAATAATTTTGTATGATCTTTATATATTATTTTTATCCATAAAATTATGTGAATAGTTGGTTAAATATACTTTTCAAACTAGACTTTATATGATTTGTCAAGTGTGAATATATTACAAAAATATGTTTATAGACCTATGTACTATATTCATATACTATATACATGCTTACATCCATAAATATAAACAGAGATATTTATGTATACAGATATGTGGATGAGTTTAAATCCAGAAGTAGAGGAATGTCTATTACATGGAAGAATTAATGCAGAATTATTACAGTAGTAAATAAATCAAAAGAGAGATAGAAAAGTAGTATGTAGATGACAAGGAACATCCAGGACATAACTAAACAACAACATAAAAGATTTAAACTTCAGTGTATTCATAGTTTCAACACTATAATTAAAGGCCACAATTACAATGAACGATATGTCTATAGATCTACATGGAAGAAACATTGTACACAAAAACACAAACATAGCTCAAAAGCAAAAGGTTCAGCATTTGCCAAGTAGAGAGGAGGGCTTCACAAGTTTTTGCTCTTCCCTGGAGATCTACATGTACTTAATCCTTGTTGAGACAAGGAGAGCCATATTCCTCAGAGGTGTGGTCAATGGCAGGATATTCCTGTTAGTTAGTGAAAAACCCTTCATAAATACTCATGACAGCAAACCTAGTTAACAGCAACAGGCTACAACCAAGGCAATAAAATGGAAAGGAGTCATGGGAACAGAAAGGGGTTCTGTGCAGGTTGAATAAGAGATGAGGGAGAATATGATCTAGTACACTGTACAGATAGACAGGCAAATAGATATTGGATGACTGAGATAGATGACAGATAGATACATAGATACACAAATGCATAGATTATAGGTAGACCATTGACTGATACATGGTAGATAAATAGATAATTAGGTACATAGATGACAGATAGATGAAAGAGATAATAGATATATATATTATATATGTATTTGTGTATATGATAGATAGACAGATAGAGATAAAGCTGAATAGATACACTTAGATACAGTTGAAGCCCATCCCTACTGGTCCTTTCCCAGGGGCAGGAATCAAGTCATTCTCTCCTTACTAAGACCATGCTGGACTTTGCAATAGATGATAAATAGTTTTGTATATATGTATACATATATACATATATGTGCATGCATACATACACACACACATATATATATGCATATATCTATGACAGAAATAGATTGATATAGATAGAAAGACAGATATGGGTAGATGGATAGACAAAATAGATGATAATATATACAGATAAATAGATGACAGAGATGGATGGATGTAGATAAATAGGTATGTAGATAGATATGGATAGATATAGATAGATGATATAGACAGATTTTAGTTGAAAGATAGATATGAATGGATAAGATACAGGTAGATAGAGAGACAGACAGGCAGACTAACAGACAGAAAGGCTGATTGATTGCCAAGGAACACCCTCAGCTAGGACCAAGTATTGAAAGAAGGTGTATCTGAGGGGTGGTGAATCAAATGACTCAAAGTAAAATTGTAGTCCAAACTGGGAACCTGTTTTGCTGAAATGGCTTTTGAGACTCTCTCTCTCTCTCTTTCTCTCTCTCT
>NW_022196906.1:6269271-6292238 GCF_008632895.1 Mastomys coucha
TCTCTCTCTCTCTCTCTCTCTGATGTATTCTGTTTTAGACAGCATTTTGTTATTATTTTAAAATGTAAATGGTTGAGATAGCTATTTTTTCCTCGAGACAGTTCTCCTTGTTAGTAAAAATTTTACAAGCTCTCTGGATAGCTCATGGATTTTCTGACCAATACCAAAAAGATTGCTATAAAATTTGGGGGGTGGGAATCTTTTGACCAAGTAAAAAATCCTATTAGAAATATTTTAAAAGTAATTTTTTTGGTGTTTTGATCAAAATCAGGAAACCAAAAATATAATTCTGAATGAGCTGTGTTCACTCTTCAGACAGCCTTCTCTGGGTAGCCGCTAGAAAACATTTTAAAAGAGCTACGTCAGCTCTCTAAGTAATTCTTGGGATTTCTGAACGAAAATAGAAAAGAAAATTTAAATGAGATATAAAAATATTTTTAAAAAGCTGTGTTTGCTCTCCAGAGAGCTCTAAACAGCTCATTTCTCACTAAAAGGAAAAAATTCTAAAAAAAAAAAAAAAAAAAGAAGAGGGACAAAAAAAAAATTATTGCTCTCTGTTAGTTTATCTCATGCAGACTAAAAGCCCAGTTTTTTATTTCCTTTATATATTAATTCAGTTATTTACTCCAAGTTCCCTCTTGATCTTACCTTGAGTTAGCATCTCATGACTTTAGTTTGTTGACTCTTAGCAAGAGACAGAATGCATAAGCATAGACAATAAGAATCTGGGTGGGACTATGTCTTGGAATCGTGATTCTAACCATGTCTGGACCTAAATTGTTTCTGTTAAAGGCTGACCTTGAACTCAGGAATCTGCCTGCATTTGTATCTGCTTGTTTTTTATCTTTCTGACAAGCAGACTCATAATAGAGTTGCCTCTGGTGCTGTAGATCTATAATTGCCTCTTCTCCTTTAGATCTGTGAAGAAGCCTTATATAATATTGCATCCTTATATTTTTGCATTGTTGCAAAATTATATATTTTTGAGCTCAAGTTTTTGGAGTTCTTTCCACAGCCCTTAGGGCTATCCTGAAAATCCCAGCATTAACCATTTTCCTGAGATATTAGTCACATATTCAACTCCCAGACTCATGCTATGTCTGATTGCCATGGTATTATTAACATTAACAGGAAGAACATTCATGGTAGAAAAGTTAAAATATGTGCATTATTATACAAACAAGTATTATACCCACAGCAGCTCTTGACACTTGTTGTGGCCCACGCCTGCTGGCCCTGTCCCAGGGGCAGGAACCAAGTCATTCTCTTCCTACTAGGCCATGCTGGACTTTGCAATAGATGATAAATAGTTTTATATATATATATATATATATATATATATATATATATATATATATATATGTATATAGAGAGAGACAGGAGTAGATGGATATAGACATAAAGATAGATATGGGTAGATGGATAGATAGATAGATAGATAGATAGATAGATAGATGATAGATAGATAGATAGATAGATAGATAGATCGATGATAGATAGATAGATAGATAGATAAATAGATAGATAGATAGATAGATAGATGATAAATATAGCTAGATATGATAGGCATCTGTAATGAATTTCTGAAAGATGAAAAAGAATTATACAATACTGTTGCATGAAATATTAAAAAAGCATCCTACACCATCTCTAGCTAGGCACTGGCCGGAGATCATGGACTGTCTCCAGCCTGGCAGACAAGCATAGACCACATTTTCTCCTTTTTGCCAGATCCTGTCTTACCCAGGCTTGCTCTGTCTCTTCGGAGCTCTAAAGTCACTCTCTCCACCCATGCCACTAAGTTCTCGTGGCTGGCAGCTGCCACGCACACCCTGCCCTTCCAAATTGCTGTGGCTGTCTGGGGTGTCTGACACACCTATGCCCTGCTGCCTTACCTTTCTCTGGAACCTAGTTGATTCACTTCATCAAGGAAAACACCACACAATCTTAGTTTAGAATCAACAGGTAACAAAATTGCTGGGTGCAGAACCTAGTAGCCTACATACAAGACACAATATATATAGCCAATGAAATCTAAACAAATATATAAATATCAGAAAATGTCATAAGGCAGAAAAGTATAACATGAATTTTGACTATCACTTAACATGTAAAACAAGAGCCTAACAGAGAAGACATGAACATCTTTGGGAATATATTAAGTAACTAATGCTGTAACATATATGAAATAGGTATTGATTGGATTGATCTATAGTTCTATGGCTATGTATGATTTTCACCTCTGTCTCAGTGATGACAGACAGATCACTGATGACCGATGACGACAGAATCAGTGATGACTCATTGTACATGAGTAATGTACAGTCAAGCTAGCAGGCCTTGAGCAACACGAACAAGTTGACTTGGTTGACATTTATAGAGCAGTATACTTCCTATACACAATAGGAAATTATGTTCTTTTGTCAGTGGCATATATAGCACTTAGAAATTAAGCTCTGAGTTATGAAAAATAACTGAGTGAAGTTTGACAACTTCATCTCCTACTGTACTCTCAGACCATGAAGGAACTAAATTAGAAATAATAACAGAAAACTAAAGAAAATCCTGCAAATATTTTAAAAATGAAACCATATATCAAAGTACCCCATTCTTCAAGAAAGAAAGAAAGAAAGAAGGAAAGAGAGAGAGAGAGAGAGAGAGAAAGAAAGAAAGAAAAGAAGGAAGGAAGAAAGGAAGGAAGGAAGAAAACAATCAAAAAGGCTAAAATGACTATAAATGAAACCATGAAAATAAGAATCTAAGACAAGCTGGGCGGTGGTGGCGCATGCCTTTAATCCCAGCACTTGGGAGGCAGAGGCAGGCAGATTTCTGAGTTCGAGGACAGCCTGGTCTACAGAGTGAGTTCCAGGACAGCCAGGGCTACATGGAGAAACCCTGTCTCAAAAAACCAAAAAAAAAAAAAAGAATCTAAGACAGAATACATCAGATGTGGGTTTAATTCAAAGAAGAGAAAAAAACCCACTTGCTCATTTAGGTGTAAAGAAAACTATGAAAAATTTAGATGTATATGTACATGAGATATTATTTTGATAATAAAGAGTAATTTTATTTTGTACAGTTCTAAAAATTATTTTTTGTGTAATGTGTGTGCTTATGAGCATATGTGTGTATCATGTAGGCATGTGGGGGTGCATTTATTCAAGTGAGGGAATAGGGCATACTTGTTACAGTTCACTCATGCTGGTCAGAAGAGAACTTTGGAAGCTGCTGTTCATAGTCTACCTTCTCTTTGACATGTTCTCTTTGTTAGTTGCTTCTGCATCTACATAGCCAACTGGACATTGAGGTTCAGGGAGCCTACAGCCTCTACATTCAATTTCCTAGGAGCACCACTGGGATGACAGATGTGCTATGAATGCCTTTACATGGATTCTGGGATTCAAACTTGGCTCTTTATGGATGCACACAAGGGACTTTTACCACTGAGCCACTCTCCAGCTTTCTCAAATGCTACTTTAACTGCATAGTTTAGGGTCATGTACTGTAGAAATGTACTCCGGTGTAATGGTTTTGTCAGTAAGAGTTTACACTCTTAAGAAGGAAACATTTTGAGTCACTTGACTCAGGTTTTCTATTTCTTGGTTTTATTTTTTGAATATTTAGCCATGCTGGCACAGTTCAAGCAGACTCTAATCAAAATATCTGAAGTGTAAAATATCTCAAATCTGAATGTCTCTGAGTGCCACAGTAGCACCAACAGTTGAATAGCTCTGCATTTTATCCCATGTGACTAGTCTTTGTTAAATGCAGAAGGAGTATAATTACTTTGAGTATGACTTTACGTTCACTCTAGGTCCATAATGTGACTACGTACCTCAACGACCAATTTCAGGTGTAGGTCCTGTCCATTCACAGAAGATGCATATCCAAATATTCAAAAGTATATAAAGCTTCTGTCCCATGTATGATAAGGACATGAAATTTACAGTCTTGTTCTACAAAGAAAGATATGACATGTATTTCAAAATAGTATGAAACTAAAATGTTACTAATTACTTGACAATCTAGACCCATTCAAATTTTAGGAACTTTCTTTTTTTTTTAAAGTATGTCTAGGTGTGAACTCTATCCTAATTGTTTTGATTGTAATGGTCTGTCTCAGTAAGTTTGTACTTGGACTTGATAAACTGTAAATCATACTTTGTCACATGGTACAATAGGTGTGGCTTTCTGTGTTGTATGCATCAATGTATGCAATAAAATACAAGATTTGATTTCCAACCATTTACAAATGGTAAAAAAGCAGTTTTCTGTGAAAGTACACATGTACAGGCTGGGATTGTAGTGGGCATTCACTAGGAGCATCTTCTCCATTCCTTGTGTGTTTTTATTTGACCTCCTATCCTTGCTTTAGTGGCACAATGAGGCCAAGGCTGAGCACATATTTAAGACATTTTATTTTTCTATCATGAGCTAATCAACCATTTTTATTTTACTAACTTTCTGCCTTCTTTCAGAACTTATTGCTTATCAGAAGTAATTAATGACCCTCTTAACCATAGTCTGGGTTAGAATGTTCTTTTCCATCTCTTTAAATTATTTTTCCACTTAGCTAAAAAGTTTTTTATAATTGCCTTTGTGTGAATAGCTGGGGTTTTCTAAGTGTACCAACCGAATATTTTACCTCTATTATATTTTGCTATCCTAATCAGTATTAACATATCCAGTAGATTTTTATTTATGAGAAATTAATTAAATTTGAAACAAAATGTGTTGGCCAAATATTTTACATATTATAGACATATATATATATATATATATATATATATATATATATATATATATGACTCATTTAATCATTACCTTGAGGGTTTTTGAAAGGGGAATATTGTCAATACTAAAGATATAACCCCTCAATCCTCATGATGATTGCTCCTTGAAAAAAGCATTTCCCTCCTATGAAAATATTTAAGATTTATTTCAAATGAGTCACAGAAAGTAAATATTCTTTGTTCAAAATTGATGTTCTCCATTTATGTATATGGTCACAAACCATTACATGTTATTATCTTAAGAAAATTATCTTGTACTAGAAATAGAACAATAGCCACAAAAGCCATTGAAATGCCTTCTCTATTGCAGAGATATGTCTAGGAATTAGGAATCTAGTGAAAAACTTTATTATCTAACACTCAATGCTCTTAAGCATAGCCTTAAACTATTTCTCCGATGCCATGTAAACCAATACTAAACGCAAACTCTTTGGAAGCAGTAACTCCAATACTCATTTTACACATTCTGGGCTCAGGCTATTTGCTATAACCAAACAAAATATTAGGAGAAGAAAACAATATCAGTTTATTAATTTCCCAAGGCCATATTACTCTGAAAGTGAGGATTCCACCAAGTGAGAAGCATAGCACCTCCAGGATTGCCTGCGGCATCCAAGGTCTCTGCAGATAGCAGGTCAGATGTTCTCATAGCAAGGCCAGACACATAAAGAACGGTCAACATTTCAGATGACAGCACTTCGCTTCACCTTTAATTTAGCCACCGATTTAAACACTTGGCTGATTGTTGTCAGCCTTCCCTGCTCCCAGTGCACAGCTCTGTGGCAGCATTTGACAATATTCTGGGGAATGCTGATCCTAGTATGATGAGTTTCCTGACACTACAGTGCTCATACAAGTTGGAATCAGAGACTATGAAAACAGATTTTTCTGCCATATCTTACCACTTGGAAAGCCTCAACAGATGCTTGCATAGAGCATGGGAAAGTGGATCACAGCATTCCCTTTAGATGGAGGTAGTAGGAATCTGTATTCCTAGTTCATTCATAAGACTAGTGGAAAGAACATGAATGGTGGAATAGCAAAATGGCAAGACGAGTTAGAAAACGCTCATCCAGGAGTGTTCAACAGTTTCTCAGAACATCACTATGATTAAAAATCTATCAGTGTGACTAAAGCACAGAAGTAGTTATTGGTATGCAAGTATTCATTAATTAATAACAAAACATATTCACATTTAACCCACAACTAACCACATTTCTTCCCTTTTTTATGATTTATGCCAGATGGTCATAGAAAAAGCAATGTCTTTTTGATACAAAAACTGGGTTTTACATAAAAGATTATTTACTCTTAAAATAGTTTTTAAAACAAAAAACACATATATGACCTCATTAGAGTTATAAATTTCTTTCCAGATCCTGACACTAATTGCCCTATATTTAAAATGCATATAATCTGAGTTATTAGAAAATAGCCATAATATTACCAAAATTGACCAAACATGAGTATTTTTATTACCAAATATGTTATTTTAAATGGAAATAAAGATGAAAAGTCTTATACTCAACACTTAGATTTCAGGATGAATGCTCACTAATCACATTTCATTTTTCTTTCTCTGTATTTGTATAATCAGCTTCAAATTTTCATATGTACATCATATGTATTTATTTGTAACTGAATATGTTTCATCACATTATACATGGCCTACCTGTATATATGTATATGAATGTATATGGAAATGTTTATGTTTTATATTTGGGTATATTTCTTTAACATCTGACAAAATAATTATCTTTTATAACATTTAATTCAAGTCCAAATGCTCCTGTTTTGTCTCTAAGCTTTTGTCCTATAGCATCACGGCTAATTACAATGGGATCTGACATTGACTGTATCTATTCTTAAAGATGCTCTTTTCCTATCATACCCCCATTTGAAGTCTTATGCTAAACCCTGTTTGTTCTAAGTAAACAAGTCTAGGGAACTCAAACGACTCAAAATGAATCATGGAAATTCCATAGTCATTTTAATCCAAATGTGTGAAAAATCTGTGTTCTCTGGACAAGATAAATTTTCATCTTATTCGATTTATTCAAAAAAATTATGGTTACAAACCATTTATGGATTAGCTAAGCATAGTTTTGTTTTCTGTAGCCATTCTGCCTTGTTCTTGTGGGGTTTTCTTGCTTGTTTTTCTGATAAAGGTGAAGGTGCCAATTAAACTGGAATAGTTGGCAGCATAGAAACATGCTGGAAACTGGATCCAGGCACACTAGGCAACAAAGTAACAAGGACTTTCTTCTCTCTCTTGAGAGATAACACATATTTTTAAGAGTATAATTAGTTATCTTTAGCATACTCACATGTGGGTCAAAGATTACTGTGGTATAATTTAGAACATTCCTTCACTGACAAAAGAAATCTGCCATCTCCTGGTGTTTCTAAACTTTATATAGTGTTCTAAATAACTAATCCCTAAATCATTTTTTTTTGTCTATTTATGTCTCGTATTCTGGAATTTCAAGTAAACTGCAGTATACACCATCAAGCACTTGTGCTTGCTCTATGACCTTAAACTGAACATGACCAAAATTGTGCTCTCCTATAAAGTGTTTTATTTTATATGAATAAATTCTCTGACTGGAGGAGATGACGCCCTTATTCCCATTACCTGTTTTTGCAAATGAATTTCTCTCTACTTCTCAAGTTCTTGGATGTACTTACTTTGGTTGCAGTGGAAGCAGGACATCATGATAAGGGGCACACATATGAGTAGAGTGTTTGATATTGAGAGTATGTGGATAAAATGTCCAGCCACTTTACATCAAGACATCTGGAGAAAGTGCTTGAATGCATTGCAGAAATCTTCAGTTACAACTTTTATCACCTGCCCAGAAGTTTGCAAGAACAAAACTCAATCTTAGAACCCAGGGTCATCCTTCATGGGCACATAGACTATGATGTCTCAGGAATAATTTCTCTTCAATGAACTTTCTAAATCTTTTGTGTCTGTTTTAGAGTTATAGTGGTCACAGACATAGCTCATGCTGTGACCAACCTTGATGCCCATGTGGCACTGAGTTTTCAGGAGCATTGAATAATAGATGTGTTTCATACTATTTCTATGTCATCCACACAGTGCTGAGATTAGAAAGCTGAACCCTAACACTTAAGTACCTTACAGTGCATTTGAGTAACCATTTTTGCTTATATATGATCCTGGTAAGGTCTTCAAATTATACCAACTACCTATCCTTTAGATGAACCAGCTTTAAAACATTGGATATTTTGTAAACTATGAATGTAGCTTCCATGACTTATGAATTATCAATGCAAGTAGATGGTTAAACTCTTTCCAAAGTTTTCAGTCCAATGTGCCATATCACAAGGATATGACATTGCCTTTTGTCAACTCCTGTGATGTTCGCATATGCAACACTATGTTATTTTAGTTACAACAAACATGATATCTAGCAATAACATTTTGCAAAAGAACAGGACATATGTTTTCCCTTTATTGCTACCTTTAACAAAAGTTGAAGACAAATAAAAATTTCCTTAAGTTAAAGTATAAGCATAGATAATGCTATCTTTGTTTGTTTGTTTGTTTGTTTTTGTTTTTGTTTTGTTTTGTTTTTCGAGGCAGGGTTTCTCCATGTAGCCCTGGCTGTCCTGGAACTCACTCTGTAGACCAGGTTGGCCTCGAACTCAGAAATCCACTTGCCTCTGCCTCCCAAGTGCTGGGATTAAAGGCATGCACTACCGCCGCCTGGCTACAAAATACCATCTTATTGTTCACATGCTAAATGTGAACTCATATTACATTAATTTTATTAGACTTATTTAGCAAATGTCATCACAAACATAATCATCTACTATGAGTTTGAAACAATTGTACTTATTATTGAAGCTCAGTTTTAACAAGAACTCTTGAAGTATATTGTAAGTTATAATAACATATATGTATGCTTTGATTGATACTTTGATTCATATGGATGATGGCTTTCCATATGCTAAAAAGAAAGAAATGACAGCATCTTTATTTTTAGGCTTAGTTAATTTTAACTTTCATCCAGAAATTTTTTTCATATACAGTTTTTCCTTCTCATTAGGATTTGACAATAGGAAGAGTGAGACAGATATACCATAATTCTACCAATATGGACATGCTAAGCAGTAGCTTCTATCCCTCACTTGGGCAAGGCAAACATCTGAAAAGTTTGTTTTGAGGATTTGAGATGATTTAATTTAAGACATTTCTAAGGTTAATTTCGTTATAAAACTAAGAATGAAGAACATGGGTTTATTGCAAAGCAGTGCAAATTAAATATCTGAATGTATACAAAAATTTTACTCTCAAGTGTTTGTTATCTGTGATATTATTATAGTTTATTCTTACATATCAGGTTTGCATATGGATTGGTCCCTGGAAAGTATGAGCTGTTCCTTTAAAAACTGAATACAAGGTCTTTCAGAGATATGTTAAATCCCTAAGTGCTGTGTTTTAAACAGTAAAAGTATAACATCAGCCCAGGTGTCCATTGAAAAATTAGCAAATAAATCTAAAACGTATGTGCAGGGGATTTATATTCAGTATCTAGGAGGAAGGAGATCCTCACACTTACTATGACTTAGATAAATACTAAATACTCATGTTTCATGGTGGAAGCCAATATCAAACATGATGTTGTATGACTCCATTATGTAAAAGACAGTCTTGAATACAAAGCAAACAATAGTTACCTGGGCTGGGACAATGCAAAATAAGGATGCTGTGCTCATTAAAACTAGAATTCAGCTTCCCAAAAAAGAAAAAGTATATAACTTGGTAACCATAGCACTATGAACTGTTAGAAATAGTTACAGTTTAATGTATTTTCCCTAATTAATGCCTTTAAATGCTAGTCAATAAATGTACTCATTAGGACAATGAGTAAGTAATGAGATGAATAAGATATAAGGTGATGTAGGGAGGAAAATAAACACAAGGGACAATATTTATGTGACACCAGAAAGCTATCAGGAACAATAATAACAAAAATCATGAGTTGTATATATTACCTGTGTGTTATAGGCAAGCTAAAAAGTTTGTTCTCAAAATGCCTTACAACAATGATAAGAATTTCTTGGTTGGTTTTGATAAATCTCTATAAAGAGTTGTAAAGTTGTTTATCACAGCCATTGAAACATAAAATTGCTATTGATGTTTGAATAATAAATGTTTAAGCCATGATCTTTAATACAAACAGTGTTTCCTTGCTTGATGAGGTGTATTCTGTTAATAAAATCTCTACTCCTTATCCTTTCCAGCAACCTGGCTTAATTGGAATCTTGAATTATTAATAGTAAGAGCCTAAGATCAAAGTCATTTTATAAAATAAAAATTTGATTTTATTGCCATAAATTAAATTTTCTTTACACCTTATTATTGGTATTGGGAGTAGAGAGATTAAAATTGCATTTAATAAATACAGCAAGATAGTTTCTACAGTGTAAATGTATGGATAACAGTTTCAAATCAATGTGAATATCTTTGATACCACTGAAGAGGAGTGTACACCAGTTGCTAATATGGTAGTGTATGTTGTATGAATTTTACACAAGTAAAATACTTTAAATGCCAGTTCTAAAGAAAAGGTTTGATTAGTGAAAAACAGTTGTTCCTGCAATGACTTTATAAAGCTTTAACTTATTTGTTTCTCTTTAGAATTCAGTAACATTTTCATATTTTATACTGCCATTATAGTCTATGTTTTCTTGCTTCTTTTTTTTTTTTTTTTTTTTTTTTTTTTTTTTTTTTTTTTTTTGGTTTTTTGAGACAGGGTTTCTCTCTGTAGCCCCGGCTGTCCCGGTACTCACTATGTAGACCAGGCTGGCCTCGAACTCGGAAATCCGCCTGCCTCTGCCTCCCAAGTGCTAGGATTAAAGGCGTGCGCCACCACCGCCCGGCGTTTTCTTGCTTCTTGACACATTATTCTGCTTTATCCTCTCAGAAAAAGGTTCTATTCGGGATTCTGTGCTGTATAATCCTTTCTGGCAGATCCTCCCCTTCTTGCAGAGCACTTACAAAGTACACCCAGCCAAACATGTGCACCTCAATCTCTATTGTGATATTGTGAAGCATCAGGTGTTTCTTGTGTACAGATAGCAGCATGGAGAAAGACTCTCTGTGTGAACTCTTGTTAGATCCTTTGGGCATAGATGCTTCATGGATCCTAGGAGCATAGCTAACTGTGTATAAATGGTTGTCTTCTGCTATCAAACTGAAGCTGAAAAAAGGGAGTAGGCAATAATAAAGATACTTCAAGAGTAAAATGATTATTACTATTCTATCATTTGATATTTTTCACTTTGATCTGGACCAGCAGATCATTCTTCTGTGACAGGTTCCTGAGAAAGAGGACCGGAGGATGAGAAATAATGAGTAAATCAAGAAAACCAGGGTTAGAAGGTCTTGTACAAGCAATGTCTTATGCTATAGTTTATTTGGAATAAGAGCATCTTATAGAGAGTTTGCAAAAGTGAAATGGGACAGAATTCATCAGAAAGCTCTCCTAGAATGGATGAAGTCAACGGGAAGCTAATCATGCAATGTTGCATAATGGGAGCAGGGGTATCTCAAGTACGTCAGAAAGACTAAGTGCTCGGCAGCCTCGGAACTGGTAATTCCGATCTCATCAGAGTGGGAAAGTCAGATGTCCGGAAAACAAAGCCTCGATTCCTTTGAGACCTTAGCTCCAGCCTCAACCCTGACACTGACAAGTCTGTCCCTGGGCAATGATATAAAGTAGTGTTTCATTTGTCCTCTCATGAGCCTCTGAAAAAGCCATAGATAAGCCTGGAAGTTTACAAAACTTGTAAGGCATTGCCTTAGGAAATATTTATCAAGTGTGTAAGTATTAGATAGATATGATTATTATCCTATCCAATTTATAATTACTTTACTAAACAACTAAGGAAATACCTGTTACTGTATATAGTGATGTTCTTTCAAAGAAAATAACTTTAGAAAGGACCTCATCAAAGTAATAGCTACCATGGAATAAATGGAATAGTTCAAACGGTCCCCAGTTTCCCATTAACATAACATGATATAGGACTTCATTTGCAAGTTCTTAATTATATAGATGGAAGAATTTACAAACAGACGGAAGGAGTATCAAGAATAACTTTACGGCAGATTCAAGGGAAAGCAACAGAGTAGTCACACATAGATTGGCATATGTAAGGAGGAGGTGGAAAGACAAAAGGGAAGGATATACTTTCTGAGTTAGAGGTGAAGAAAGCAGACAACCTGCAAGACTTCACAGCATCACCATCCACCTGAGAACTATATGGAAAAACTACACTGAGATTCTGTCTGACCAAAGTCAGAGAGGCACTTACCAAGAAACACATACAGATGCTGTCAAGGATGCAGAAATGCAGGCATGCTTTGTCTTGTACAGTGGTTGAGTCACCATGGGAATTGGTGTGGAGACTGCTTAAAAAGCAAAACTGGATGTACCTTATGTTGCAGTTACACCGACCCACTTCCAGCCTCTTAAGTCAAGCTGTCACAGGGATATATGCATGCCCATATTGATCACGGAACTACTTACTGTAGCTACATAACCATAGATGTACATCAACAGAGGATTGTTTTCTACACATTGGATTTTTTTATCCAGAAAGATGTTATTTTCTGAGAAATGGACACAGCCAATCATATTAAATTAATTAAATCATATAAATTAATTAAGTCAGTCTCAGAGAGACATTGTGTCATGCTGCTGCTCATTCTGGGAATTAAATTTCATCTAGATGCATGAATCTCAGATGTTTAGCAGATCTGAAGATGGAAACAAACTATCTAGGGAAACAGAACAAATGAGGAGTAGACAGAAAAGGGAGAAGAGACTATTTGGAGACTGCATAAAGTGAGGTATATACTTGCATAAAATGGCCTTGTGTAATCCAGTGTAAGTAAATTTAACAAAGTGTAAATCAGGTAGGCTCAGAAATGGGAGTTTGCAAGAAACTTCTTTTATTTGGAGGTCATTCAAAGAGAGCAAGAGTGCATGGAGAATCAGTCCAACCAAGTTCAAGGTGTCTGTAAAAAGAGATGTACAGATGGAAAACAGAAAACATTAATTTCTAAGTTAGAACCCAGTAGGTCATTGAGGTCAGGCTGCAAAAACCTTCACTGGGGAGGTGGGAGTAAAGGTTGAGTTCTCGCATTTAAGACATAGGAAGTATGCGGGCTTAGCACTGTAGACCTGTGCTTGCTAGTTTTATATTATCTTGACACAAGCTAGAGTTGTTATGAAAAAGGGAACTTCAACTGAGAAAATTCTCCTACCAGATTTTCCTGTGTCTGTGCACTTTTGTGAAGAATGATTGCTGAAGAAATGCCCAGGTCATTGTGGGCCGTGCTACCCCGGAGCAGGTAGCTCTTAGTGCTACATGAAATCAAGCTGAGCAAGCCACGAGGTAAGCAGCATTATTGTACAGATTCTGCTTCAGTTCATGCCTTCATGTTCAGGCTCTGACTTCCTTGAATGATGGACTATAATCTATAGATCAATATAAACCCTTTCCTCTCCAGGTTGCTTTTTGTTATGATCATTATGATAGCAATATAATTAATACTTAGGACAAGGCCTGAAATCAACGGAATCTCAGGAGAGACTTTGGCATATAAGTACGTGTGTTATTGATCCATATCCTTGGCATATTTTCAGGATGTTCTTTTTCGTTGTAGGACTTTCTCCTTATCACAAGGCATCACTGGCTGTTCCTGGGTAAGGGAAGCAACTGCTATCTACATCAAAGCTGTTTATCTACCACAGGCCAAACCATTTGTAAAGAGAATTAATGACCATCAATCATGAGATTTCTGTCACAGGATATCGCCATACTGGTACTCACATGTCTCAAAGGGAGACATGTGCTGTCTCTGTCGGGAAGACTGTTACTGACTATGACGTTTATGCCAGGACAATTTGGCATATATGTATGAATTTACTAGAGGAAGCGCAGGAAGCAAGCAGCTGCAGATGGCACTCTTCATTCTCTTCCTCCTTGACTAGCCTCCCCATTACCCCAATAGTCCACTGTGATTACATCTTCTTTTCCAGAGCAGTACGGCCTTGGAATAGATACAATTTCAGGGAGTAGAAATTGATGGTAAATCCTTAGATAAGTCTTTGGGGCTGTGCCCTGTTAAGGGTTGGTCAGACTCAAGTGCTCCCAGTCTGTCTTCATCTTTGGTAGATATAAGCCATTCCATGCGGTGCCACTGCCCACAACCCTCAGAAGAGTTCAGGAAGACTTAGATTATTTTTGGATTGGAATTCAAATCAAATATTTATCATTTGCCTTTTCTATAATGATATAGAATTTTCATATTATGGAGTGAATATGAATGCTCAGATGTAATCATATAGCTTAAGAGAATAAAGAATCACATGGATATCAAGTACCAATTGATATATCTACCATGTAATTTCTAAAAGTAAATCTCAAGAGAACATCATGGAAAAGGGGACAGAGTAATGATGAGAAACACAGAATCAAAGCATCTGCTGTTAAAGAGTATCTTCTGGACATGACAGGAATATTGAACGCATGAAGTCTCCATATACGGTTGCCTACACAAGACCTGACAACCACAACAGATACCAAGCCAATGTGAATTGGAGTAATGTCACAAAGCCCTTCTTTCAGAAGTGTCCCATGCAGTCCATTGTTGCTGAAAGTGGGAGGTTCAGGGAGAATGGGGATCAGTTTTGTTCAGGTTCAAAGGTTACACTGACCCAAGTGGTCAACCCTAAATTTACTAGCATCGTATAAGCATATGTAAAATAAACAACTAAGAAGAATAAGTTGATGATATAGGTTCAATCCATGGAATCTACATAAAGGTGCAAGGACAGACCATCTTCACAAAGTTGTTCTCAAACTTTCAAATATGAACATATATATGTGCATATGCACACACACACACACACACACACACACACACGCACACACACACACACACACACACTTTTGATAAGGGATTCTGTTCCTATTCTCAAAGGAACATTATATACTAATACTGACTTTAGTACAGACCAGTTAACTATTTTACATATAATATTTCATAAAAGAATTGCAATTTTCATTGTTAAATATTAAATATTTTAATATTTATCCTGTTGTGGAGGATAGAGTCCTTTCTGATATGAGGAGCTGAGACAAGAAATAGTTAACAGTACCTTGATGAGGCTGGTAACCTAGTGCAAAGTAGAGATTTTAATGCAGCCTGTTCCTGAAACCTCTTTCCCTCCAATCCCAATTTGCTACTAAGACGAAACCTCACTGAAAGAAGAAAATGGCTATGGCATAGTAAAATAATGCATCTAATTTCACACAGTGAAGATGCAGTCTCCATCTTCAAATAGATTAGGCAAAATCAAAATTGTTATTTTCATTTTTTTGAAAGTGTTATGTGGCAAGAGATTCAATATCATCAAAGAAGGCTACAAAATAAAACTATCTAAAATATGAGCTTAATAAATAAATACATTATACATGTACTATTCAGAGATAACTTTAATATGACAGTTACCTATTTAATATTATTTGTCAATAGGAAAACACAAATTCATAATAGTGACTTATACTTTTTTGAACTGTAGTTATATTGTATGGTCATTTATTAATTTCAACTACTCATAGACATATTTCTGTGACAATGATTTTAAAAGCAAGCTAACAACATATCATTATAGATTCATGCCACAGGAAAATGTGCAAATGCAATTTTCAAAAATGCAAATGAAGTTATCTATTCCTTACCCTTTACTAAGGAAGCTTGATTGAGCCTGTCCTTTATTTTTTAATTTATTTTTATTAGATATTTTCTTTATTTACATTTCAAATGATATCCTCTTTTCCAGTCTCCCCTCTGGAAAAAAAAAACCCTATTCCCTCCCCCTGCTCGTCAACAGACCCTCTCTTACTTCCCAGCCATGGTATTCCCCTACACTGGGGCATAGAACCTTCACAGGACCAAGAGTCTCTCCTCCCATTGATGACCAACTAGGGCATCTTCTGATACATATGCAGCCGGGGCCAAGAGTCCCACCATGTGTACTCTTTGGTTGGTGGTTTAGTCCCTGGGACCTCTGAGGGTACTAGTTAGTTCACATTGTTGTTCATCCTAAGGGGCTGTAAGCCCCTTCAGCTCCTTGGGGACCCTGTGCTCAGTCCAATGGATGACTGTGAGCCTCTACTTCTGTATTAGTCAGGTACTGTCAGAGACTCTCAGGAGACAGCTATATCAGGCTCCTGTCAGCCAGCACTTGCTGTTATCCACAATAGTGCCTGGGTTTGGTGATTGAATATGGGAAGGATTACCAGGCAGAGCATCTCTGGATTGTCTGTCCTTCAGTCGCTGCTCTATAGTTAGTCTCTGCAACTACTTTCATGGGTATTTTGTGTCTAAGAAGAATCCAAGTATCCATGCATTGGTCTTCCTTCTTTTTGAGTTTCTTGTGGTTTGTGGATTGTATTTTGGGTATTCCAAGCTTCTGGGTTAATATCCACTTATCAGAGAGTGCATACCATGTGTGTTCTTTTATGATTGGGTTACCTCACTCAGGATGATATTCTCCAGATCCATCCATTTCCTTAAGAATTTCATAAATTCATTGTTTTTAAAAACTGAGTAGTACTCCATTATGTAAATGTACCACATTTTCTGTATCCATTCATCTGTTGAGGGACATCTGGGTTTTTTCTAGTTTCTGGCTATTATGAATAAGGCAGCTATGAACATAGTGGAGCATGTGTCCTTATTACATGTTGGAGCATCTTCTGGGTATATGCCCAGGAGTGGTAATGTTGGGTCCTCTGATAGCACTATGTCCAGTTTCCTGAGGAACAGCCAAACTGATTTCCAGAGGGTTTGTACCCTTTCAAACCCACCAGCAATGTGGGAGTGTTCTTCTTTCTCCACAACCTTGCCAGCATCTGCTGTCACCTGATTTTTTATCTTAGCCATTCTGACTGGTATGAAGTAGAATCTCAGGGTTGTTTTGATTTGCATTTTCCTGATGGCTAAGGATGTTGAACATTTCTTTACCTGCTTCTCAGCCATTTGGTATTCTTCAATTGATAATCTTTGTTTAGCTCTGTACCCCATTTTTAATAGGGTTATTTGGTTCTCTGGAATCTTACTTCTCCAGTTCTTTGTATATATTGGATATTAGGCCTCTATCAGATATAGGATTGGTAAAGATCTTTTCCCAATATGTTGGTTGCCATTTTGTCCTACTGACAGTGTCTTTTGCCTTACAGAAGCTTTGTAATTTTATGAGGTCCCATTTGTCAATTCTTGATCTTAGAGCATAAGCTATTGGTGTTCTGTTCAGGAAATTGTCCCCTGTGCCCATGTGCTTGAGGCTCTTCCCCACTTTCTTTTCTATTAGTTTCAGTGTATCTGGTTTTTTGTGGAGGTCCTTGTTCCACTTGGACTTGAGCTTTGTACAAGGAGATAGGAATGTATCAATTTGCATTCTTCTACATGCTAACCGCCAGTTGAGACAGCACCATTTGTTGAAAATGCTGTCTTTTTTCCATTGGATGTTTTTAGCTCCTTTGTCAAAGATCAAGTGATCATAGGTGTGTGAGTTTATTTCTGGGTCTTCAATTCTATTCCATTGATCCACCTACCTGTCACTATAGCAATATCATGAAGTTTTTATCACAATTTTTCTGTAATATAGCTTAAGGTCAGGAATGGTGATTCCACCAGAAGTTTGCCCACTCTTTCCCTACCTATTCAATATTGTACTTGAAGTCCTAGCCAGAGCAATTAGACAACAAAAGGAGATCAAAAGGACGAAGTCAAATTTTCACTATTTGCTGATGATATGATAGTATATTTAAGTGACCCCAAATATTCCACCAGAGAATTCCTAAACCTGATAAACAACAGTCAGCATACACCAGCTGATATGAGGCCCCAACACACATACAGCAGAGGACTTCTGAGTTTGTGTTCATTCAGAGATGATGCACCTCACCTTCAAGAGCTTGGAGGCTCCAGGGAGTTTAGAGGTCAGGTGGGGTGGGGGTGGGGGCATTCATGTGTAGAATGGTGTGTGGGGAGGAGCTATGGGATGTAGAGCAGTTGGAGGGTGGATGGAGGAGGGGGGATGGAATGTGAAGTGTAAAAAATAAATTAATTTATTAAAAAAAAAGAAAAAACACACACACACACAAGAATTACTAAGCCTATCACTAAAAAAAGTGTACTTCATATATGTGAAAATGTGTATGTTCAACAATAAGGCTGCTTATTTAAACTGAATATATGCACACATTCATGATGTTTATAAATAGGTAGGCATGTTTAGAATTCATTTTGTCTATGGAACAACGACAGGTATTTCATTAGGCACTACAGAGTCAGCAGGCAAAGAACCAGCTTGCACTCGTGCTCCAGCCTTCCATCTCAACAGCATTACATAATACAGGGCAGATGGCACTTTCATATGCAGTGGAGTACACTCTAAGACAGTGATCCCCAAATTAAGAAACTGAGACTGCAAAGGGCCTGAAAATATCATCAGTCTTGATTCTACTTGGGGATTCAGAGCTCTGTATGCTTGTTTATGAGTCATTCCGAGAGACAATGAATGACTCTCACAATATCTCTCCTTTGCAATGTTCTTTTTAAATTACTAATGTCGCACATGTATATAAAGGGTTTTGCTCTAGTCCACATCCCATTCCCTCCCCTTTAATGCCTCCTAGATCCTCCTCCCACCACTCTCTTTCCCTTTAATGCCTCCTAGTTCCCTGTCCCACCACTAACACTCTTCCCTTTAATACCTCATAGATCCCTCTACCATCACTTGCACCTCCAATGTCCCTGCTTTCTCCTTTTTAAAACCCACTCCTCCCACTGTTATGAGCACCAGCAAAGGACCAGGTCATGGGCAATATTGCAGGGCCTGCATCCTGAGGAAAGCTGCCTTTTCCTAATGCCTTTGTTTGTAAACATCCTTAAATCACTCTTAAGTGACTCCTTATGATTTAGCTACACAGCACAGTATTATCTGGAACATCAGCTTTCAGAGTACCAACTTAGTTCACAGAGAAAAAAACAGTAATACTGTATGCATTTTTTAAAAAGATAGAGTGAGGCACTTTGTACTAGAGTGACAAAATGAATATTTTTTAAAAGAAAGTATGCTATTGCAACTAGGGAAAATAAGCCTCTTGTAAAATTAGCCATAATTTTCAAAGTCACCATGAATGTGACAAAAAGGCACAGCATTAGTTAGTGGATGGGGTCATAGAGAGTGGGGCAGCAGGTTTTGGGCTCATTTTTCTCCACACTAATGCTGCTGAGAAAGGGCCAGGTGGAGTAGTTCTAGAGTCAGAACCAAGAAATGACATCCGAAATAGGTGACTAGAAACTAAGCTGTTTTATAAAGATAGTTGCTAATAATGTGACTTTAACTCATCTGTTTGCATGGCTGTCTTTTTTGAGACAAGTTCTTTTCATGTAGCCCAGACTGCTTTTAAACTAACTATATAGCACAGGTTGACCTTGATTTCATGATTATCCTGACTGCACTGCCTTGTTATTCTGATGATGAACATATACTACCATATGTAAAATTGTGCTCTAAAAGAGAATATACAGAGCTAAGGATTGAACACTGGTCTAAACGTGTACTCAGAGGAGGTTGATGACATTTGCGTCATCCAAATACTTTTACTATCTGAAGAATCAAGAAGGGTGATGTTGTTTAAAGAGAGACTAAGAAGCTTGATCTGGCAAGGAAGTAACCTGCAAGGCAATACTCTTCATTAAATTGACAACTTGATTGAATGGAATTGATAAATGTATACTGGAGCCTTCTCCTTCTGCCCCACTTCACATTAGAGCAAATGCAAGGCTTGTTTTATAGTAGAGGGAAGCAGAGTTTTAAACTCCTACAAAATTTATAGTTCTGGTTGACAAATACAGCAAAAAGTTATTTTAATCAAGCTTCTTAGTTTCCCAAGCATGGCTATAAATCAATGGAAAGGAATAAGTTGGCAGTTTATTTTTAAAAATCATTTTTAGACATTTATCTGAAAAATGTAAGCTTCCAATGTAAATACCAAGTTAATCTAAACTGTAACTCACTGAATACACATTTAGTTCTGATTCTTAGTAGCTGTGAAGTATTCTCCATTGATGTATCAAACTAATCTTTTCATAATAAATACACCAGAAACTCCCATCCTTTTCAAGTTTATATACATTTTATTATTGTTATTAGAAGGAGACTAGATGTCTTACAAATATGATTTACTGAATGATTTAAATAAAATTAGAACACAGTTTTAGGCAATGCAAAATGATTGATAGGTTAGTATTGAGGGTTGATTAAAGTCTGACTAGGTTAATGAGGAAATCAAAGAGAGATATTAGGATTCTTTACCAAGAATCACAGTTCATTGTTATCTAAGAGTGTATACAGGCAGCAGACAGAGTGCATGTAAATATGCTTTACATGGCATATCAATTCCCCAGAGCTGTTATAATAAACTCAAAAGGGCAACCTGCTCTCTCTTTCTGGGTGCTGGGAATCTGTAATTAAGTATTCAGTAAGGGCGTACTTGGGTGTAACTGGTAGGAAGGGATATTTTCATGTCTCCTCATATTTCATGGCTCAACTATAGTCCTTGGTATTTTGGATGAGTTCTGCACAGTCTCAATCCTGTCTCTACTGCAGCTGAACTTCTCTCTCTGTGCTTTTCTCCTGCTAATTTCCCTTCTCTTTACAAGATAGCCATGTTGCTTAAGTCTTTATCTACTGCAAGGAGCCCTTCACTAGTTCACTAGTTCACTGACAGCCCTTCACTAGTTCACTGACAGCCCCAATTACAACTGGCTTCACATTCTGAGATTCCACAAGTTAGAGTTTCAAGGTACCACTTATTTAACAAAACTGAATTCATAATGCAAGAAATAGGGTGCTGGTGAAGGATCCCACCACCCTACAGTTGCCTTTATACACCATTTTCATGAAAAGGTTCATGTACTGGAAATTAGATGTAAGGGAAACAAATTATCCCTTTGAAAAGAAGCTCACTCCATGTTACTTCCTATGAAGATTTCCTCCATGTTCATAATATACAGATATATTTAACATAGAAGAAACATATTAGTAAAAACATATTCAATATTAACTAAATTGGATAAAGTATATCACAGGTTTTTTGGATGCAATGAAAGACTTTACACTACTAAAATATAACTTTTAAAATATTTTAAGAATAATTTCTGGCAGTCTTCCCACTAGTGAATTGTAGGCTGATTTAATCCCTGAGGACAGTGGGAGCAGAGACACCAAATAGGGGATTCTGAAGCCCTGAGAGTACTTAAGGTGAATAAATCACACCAGGACCCACAGTCCACACACAGATCAACTTTACTTAAGGTGATTGAAGGCTTATAAAGTTTTCTGGGACTGAGGGTAAGGACATCCAGGATGGGCAGAGGTAATTGGCTGGGGGTTCAGGGTAGCTGGAATGCCTCATTAGCATGAGGAAGCCTTTCAGGAATCTCAGTTGCTGGCTGGACAAGTGTTGTCAGGAGAAAGGAAATTGATCTTATAAACTAATTGAGGCTATGTGACAGTCCACAGGTAGAGGCTTATGTGTGGGCTAAGAACTCCCCAGCTAAAGTAAGAGAAGGAGAAACAGTGCTAATGAAGAGAGTCCTCCTTTCCCCACTGAGCCCCAGGAGGTTATGCAGTAGACTTCAACCTTAATTAGCAGTTTTCCCACAAATTTCTTACAATGTTAATTAATAAAATGAAAAATAGTAGGTTGAGGCATGGATAACATAAATTTGAGGAAAAACTGTCATCTATCTGAAAAAAAGTAAAAACATAAATTATACATTCCGTTTAATCACATATAGATGAAAGTTAAACAAGGAAACAGTCCCACATTTTTACAGTTGCTATTTTTTTTTTTGGGCTTTATTTTACTATTTATGAATAAACAATCAAAGGTGTTGACAGGGAAAGTTTATGGGGTGTGACCTCTCCCAGCCTCAAGTGGGCTGGACCAGACTTTGTCCTAAGCCACAAGCAGCTAGCCCACCTAGGGTGGAGTATTTCCCCTTAGGTGAGGTTTATTGTTCAGCCAAGTCTGCAACTTCCCTAAAGGAGCCACGTCCTGCTAAGCTGCTTCCCCTACCTTAGGGAGTAAACAACAAGATGCTAATGAGAGCACAAGATCCTGGCAAGTGAGGGATGGGTTCCCTGCCTATATATTCTCAGACTCGGAAATACACATTGGACCTTGATCAGAACCATTTGACTTGCTGTCCCTATTTCTCTCGCAGTCTGATTCCCCCTTTCTTCTACGCCCCTGTCTTTTTTTCAGGAACCCTGTTCTTGTAGCTGCGGGCAGCTACAATGGGGTACTTAATATTGGTTATCAAATAATGATATGTTTCCCAAGAGATGGATTTCTGGATACTCCTGTGAGGGATCATGCAGGTCAGGTGAACAGAGAAGTGATGTGTTACCCTCAGTGTGGAAGTCGCAACTCCCCTCACTTCATAAAAGAGAGTGCTAGCTGGGTGTGACCACTCATTTCTTCCTACTTCCATAATAGAGATTCAGTGTAAGCAGCCACCCTGTGTCCATGGCTTCCCTATTACAATTAATGGTACCTTTAAACTGTAAGTTAATATACCTCCATTTTCTAAGTTATTTTTCAAGGTATTTTGTCATAGTAAGGCAACTAATGAAGTATAAAATAAGAATATCTGATTTTAGGAATTCTTTAATTGAGAAGATCAGGTAAACTGGCCACAGACCTACTCGTCTCTGTTGCCCCAGAAGATCCCAACCCTCAGGCTCCTTATCACAGAAACAGATACCAAGTACAGCATCCTTGCCTCCTGTGAATCCCACAGACCGATTGATAGCTTTGGCTCGCAGCGGCACGTCCACAGACACCAGATACAAGCAGCTCTGTGTTTTTGGAAGTTTAATTGGGGGGGGGGAAGTGAGGACCGCGGCGCGTGAAGGGAGAGAGAGGGGAGAGAGAGAGAGAGATGGAGGAAAGTACCCATATATTTATATGTGTAGTGACGTAGTAATCCAGGTAAAGGTGGGAGCTGAACCCAATGGATTCTGGGAATATGGTCGCCGTTGC
>NW_022196906.1:6296992-6348581 GCF_008632895.1 Mastomys coucha
CCTGTTGATGGCACCTAGGGCATGGCCCTCTTGGCTTGCGAGGGTTAGGGCAAGATTTTGCCCAATGATCTTTCCCCCAGTTGTTCCTGTGTCCCAGCAAATACCTGCTGCTCAACCACAAGCTATGTCTTTCAGAAGACAAGTTAGACTATCAGGAAACCTCTGCTTTCTTTGTTCCCCAAGCAGACTCAATCCCTCCAGTTCACCTTAGCTGCATTTTCTCAGTCGTCCTCAGTCACTCCTTATTCCAGGCCTTCTCTGGATCCCACAGACCATTCTCTTCTGAACTGACTTCCAGAACACAGCAATTAGACCTAGTCACCTCAAACCCATATGCACAGATACAACCATAAAACACAAATAAAAGCCAGAACACCATGTATCCCCTACAGCCCAGCTATTCTCCCCCAGGGCCCAAAACATTCCAACATAGCTAATGAACAATAAAAAAGCCTGAAAACCAACTAGATCAAGGTGACAGAGGTCATTAAAGAAAAAAATTAATAAATCCCTGAAAGAAATCCAGAAAAACACAATTGAAGGAAATGAATAAATCCATTTTTTTAAGCCAAGAGAAAAGAATTGGAGAAAAGAAATAAAGTTGTCCAAGACAAAAAAATAAGTATGAATTAGAACAGGAGCTAGAAGGCAACAGAATACAAAGAATGGAAGAAAAAACTTAGGAGTTGAAAATATGATAGAAGAAGTAGATACATTGTTCAAAGAAAATATTAAATATAAAAAGTTCCTGACACAAAATATACATGGAATCTGGGATACTATAATAGGATCAAACCTAAAAACAGAAAAATATAGAGGAAGAAGAAGAAACCCAGCTCCAAGGACTAGACAATATTTTCAACAAAATCATAGAAGAAACTTTTTCTAACATAAATGAGATGCCTATAAAGATGCAGGAAGCATACAGAACACCAAATACATTGGACAAGAAAAGAAAGTTTCTCACTGAATCATAAAATACTAAACATGCTGAAAAAAGATAGAATATAAAAGCTGCAAGGGAAAAAGACAAAGTTATATACAATGGCAGATCTAGTAGAATTCATGTGACATTTTCAATGGAATCTGTAACAGACAGACATATGTTTTGCAGTCTCTAAGAGACCACAGATACAAGCACAGACTAGAATATGCAGCAAAACTTTCAATCACTATACATGGGGTAAACAAGATATTCCATGGTAAAGTCAAATTTAAACAGCGTCTGCCTACAAATCCAGCCTACAGAAGATTTTAGAATGAAAACACTAATCTAAAAGGGTTAACTACACCGGGACATAAATTATCTTATACCCGCAAAAAACAAAACAGAGAAACACAAACATATATAAATACCAGTACCACCACCACCACTACCACTATCATCATCACCAAAAGCAATAACAAAAAAATCTGAACCAACAAATATTGGTCCGTGATATAAATAAACATCAGTGTTCTAAATTCCCCAATAAAAAGACAGACTAATAAAATGGATGCAAAAGCAGCATATATGCTGTTGCTGCATCCTAGAAATACTACAACAACAAGGAAATTACTTCAGGATTAGAAGCTAGAAGAAGATACTCCAAGCAAATGGACCTAAGAAGCAAGCTGGTGTGGCCATTTTAGTATCTAACAAAATAGAATTCAAACCCAAACCAATCAATAGAGTTAGGAAAGAACATTATATATCTATCTGTAAAAGGAAAAATCCACTGAGATGACATTTCAATTCTTAACATCTATGGCCCAACCACAAAGACAACCATTTTTGTAAGAGAAACACTATTATAACTTAAGTCACATATCGACCCTCACACACTGATAGTGGAAGACTTCATTACCTGACTCTCACAAATGGACAGGTCATCCAGACAAAAACCAAACAGAGAATTACTGGAGCTCAATACTGGAGACTATACCTTCCTCTGTAGCCTGGGCAGTCGTCTCGCCAGCAAGAAGACACGCAGACACTAGGATCCTTCTGCAGCAAGCATTTATTGCATCATGAAGAGGAAGACCCCAAGCCAATAATCGGCACTGCTTATATACACCACAGCGCGGTGTGTCCGCCCATGATTGGCTGTTTGCTCATCATCCCATATGACGCCCCGGGATGGGCCGTGACTTGGCGCCTTTTCACTCTACGCACATGCGCAAACAGTTGTTTACCAGGAGTTGACAGAGGATGTAGGCGCCATCTTGTCAAGGCGAATGCCTCTCCAGCTCTACCGCTCTCCACATTCCTCTCTGTACATCATGGACTTGTGCTAAAATCAATCACATACTTGAACACAAACTCTCAACAGATACAAGAAAATTGGGCTTGGAGAGGTCAAACTGCTGCCCACATGCAGCTGTCACACCTACATTGTAGCCCAGTGGTTCTCAATCTATAAGTTGCAACCCTTTGGACCATCGAAGGACACTTTCCCAGGGGTTGCATATCTGAAATTCTTCTTATCATACATTTATATTATAATTAACAACAGTAACAAAGTTAGAGTTATGAAGTCATAAAATAATTTCATGGCTTATGGTCATCACAACATGAGGAACTGTATTAAAGGGTCAAAACACTAGAAAGGTTGAGAACCACTATTCTAGTATCTTTGGTGCAGAAGGTACTACTCTGCCAGCTACTGGAAGAGAAATGTTGACACTAACCCAGCCACAAAACCTTGGTCTTACCATTTGTTCTGCCTGTAAGATATGCTGGTACAACTGTTGCACTGTTGGGGAGTAGTCATCCAGTGTCTGATTTAACTTGAGACTTACTAACGATAAATCATATGGGGTCACGCAGAATGAAGTGGCAAGCACAGTCTGCCCCAGGCTCTTTGTGTGTATGTTGTGGCTATTATATTGATGTTTTTGTGTAAGTCTTAGCAGTGGGAGTGGATGTACCATTGTCTTTTGTGTGTGCCCCTAGGACTCCTTTCCTCCTGTTGGGTTGCTTTGTCAATTCTAGGTGTGAGGATTTCTTCCTTCTCTCATTGCATTTTGTAATGTCATGTTTGGTTGTTATCTCTTAGAGGACTGCTCTTTGAAAGGAGATGCAGGGTGAATGGATGCAGGGGAGAGGAGAGATGGGGGAGTGGCAAAGGAGTTAAGGGACAGGAAACTGTATATGGTATGTATCATGTGAGAGTCGATCTATTTTCAACTATTTAACAAAGAAAAGCTAGAATTTTTCTGTTTTGGCTTGGCCAGTGAGTCCACTGATGGAGTGCAGCTATAAGTTTTAAAAGCTCAGTTTACATAGGAGACTATGCCCATTTGTTATAATAACTTTGCACTGAAGCAGATGCTGAGTTTATCTAGGACACTTGAACTGGGTTGAAAGATTGGTTTAATGGTGATGTAGCATTACTGAAAATTAATCTCTTCTCTAAGCAAAAGGCTGACTGTGAAAAACATAAAGTGAAAAACATCCTAGAAACAACTTCCCAACAACAGCATGGAAAACATGGAGTTGTATTCTTCTTAATAAAATGTATCTGCCCTCGTTGGAAGAGTAAGGGTGAACAGCTTTGTCAATCCCGGTGTTCCAGAGTGTGGTGAGCCAGGTCTCATGTCTGCCCCTCAGAGAATAACCAGAGACCCACATTCCCCTCTGAGGCACAACACCCCTGTTAAAGACAGCCTTAGCCTTTCACTTATTTTCTCTCATTTCTTGAAAATATTTTCAAAACACATGATGTTCTATGGCTTGTTAGTCATGCAAATCAGTGCAATTCTCCTGCATTCTTTGGACTTGTTTTGGTTGATGTATATTCAAAAAAGAGAGAGTATTATAATATTAGCCCCAATTATTAACCAATAAATAAATAATAATGTTAATTATCAAACAAAAGATAACAATATACGATATTATCATTTCGCATGTATCGATACAAGCATGTGCTTAAAAACTTTCAGCTGATTTTTAAATAACTAACAGTGCTAGCACTTTGGGTTTCCTAGTTACTGGACAATAAGAAAAATCTTAATGACATTAAATTCCAGAGTGAGAAAAAAATGGAGATTAGGTGGTAAGTGTGAGAGTAAGAATCTATTATAGCAAGTGAATTAGAGAACTTGTCTAACCAGAGCTAAGTGTATGTATAAAAGGACTGGTTTTAGACATTCATATCAACTTTGTGGGTTATTTAATTTTCCTCTCAAGTAAACAAAATATCATCAGACAGTTACAAACAGACATCCTTATAATTTTGTAGTCAGTCTTTAGTTACTTATATCACCCAGTACTGCTTCCATTATTTTTTGAGACAATATAAATATTGTTTCTTATCTAGAGACGTTTGTTCTTTCCTGATATTCATTGGTTTTCTGAGATTATAGCTTTTTTTTTCAGTGATCTTGACGTAGGATCAGGCATTGGCTCATAGATCAATTCAGACTTTGTGGTTATCAACTTACAGACCATCTATTCTCTCATTTTAACTTTTGGAAAAATACGCATTTGACAGCTATTTGAATGGCAAACACAACCCAAAATATGAACACCATGCTTAGTATCACTGACTTCAACGACTAATGATGGCATTAAGTAAAGTACACTGTCTAATTAATTATGCTGAAGGCATCACATAAATTAGATCAAGTCAAATCAAGCCAGACATGGAGTCATCCAAATCAGCTATTAAAAGATTGTTAAGTACATTTACTAATGTAACTTTGTTTGAGGAGCCAGCTCTCCATTCAGAGAGCTCAAACTCTTTTTTTTTTCCATTCATCCTTCAAAACGACAGGTCAACCAATAATAATCAAGAAAGTAAAAGGCACAAGACCAGACAGAATGTGATTAAACAAAAGGACCTGCCTTTGAAATAAGGACCCACTAAATGTGATTACAAGTTTCTTTTCTTAGCACACTCTGTGAGGGAACTTTCTTCTCATTGGTTTATTGACAAATTTGCTGAGCTTCTAAATATTTTATTCCATTTTAATGTTTATTTTATTATGTTTTTAACTGTACTGTATTTTTAATGTGAGACTCCAAAGGAGGTCTTTTTAAACTTAATTATTAATTATAATAAAGCCATAAGAAAATATCCCACAATGAGAGAATAAATTAAGAATTTATAATATCAAAAGAACTGACAGAAGACTATTGATCTCATGAAAATATAAAGTATATTAGATAAAAAGAAAGGAGATTTGAATAGGCCAGGAGGCCAGGAAGCTAATTCTTAAAAATTGGAGTATCGAGGATAACAGCAGTAGCTATCAGATACAGTCTTTATGAAAAATAAAATTTCAGACATAAACTTCTGCTTTGCAATGAAAAACATTAAAATTTAGATAATATTCATTGGCTTACACAGCTTTTAAAATTTCTAACAGATTTGAAATTGTATATAAATACCTAATTCTTATAGGTCCTGTTTGGCCTACTCCCATCCAATCTCTTTCTCTCTTAAGCTCAAAATAATATTTGTTTTTCCTTTTCTTAATTTTTCATTTTCTATGTGAGGGTATTTCCCAGTATATATGTTCTATGACACTTGTCTGGACAGAAGAGATGGTTGTAAGCCAGCATGTGCTTGCTGGGAACCAAACTCCATTATTGTGCAAAAGCAACCCTGTGATGGTAACTGAAGAGCCATCATTCCCACCCTGAAAACAACATTCCAAACAGAGCTAAAATGGTGGTAGGATACCAATTAAGAGAGCTTCCATTTTATAATCTAGAATTTACCTACCATTGGTGCTTTATAAAATTAAGAGTTGATTGAAGTATTTTATGATTTGATGTATGCTTCCTTTCATAATGCTCTTCAAAAAAGGGAAGAACCAGTATTCTCTTAAAATTTACCCATTCCACACATGGGCTGGACCTAGAACTCCCCACACACATATAACATATGTGCAGGTTTGTCTTTATGTGGATCCCAAACAACTGGAGTGGGAGCTATCTCAAAATTTGTTGCTTGCATATGGGAAATATTCTTCTATCTGGGCTGCCTTGTCTGGTCTCAGTGGGAGAGGATGTACCTAGCATAGCAGAGAGTGCCAGGTTTGGAGGATACCCATTGGGGCTCTCCATCCACTCAAAGGAGAAGTGGAGGATAGTGGGTGAAGGATTGTGGGAGGGGTGACTGGGAGGACAGCAGGAGGGCAGTGAGCAGGATGTAAAAGTAGATAAGTAAAAAAAAAATTAATTTTAAAAAATGCCATTTCCATATGAGTGAACCAACCCTGTTCAGCAACCTGTATTGATTATTTGACTTGCTATTGTGATCAAATATTGGCAGAACAACATAAGTGAGAGGAGATTTAATATGGCTCCTGGTTTGAGATACAAGGGAGCCATAGAATCAATAGTATGTGACTATTGCTCATACCAGGAGTAGAGAATACAGAGATGGGTATTGATACTCATCAGACTTTTCTTCTCCTTTTGATTAAGACAATGCTTCCAATATAGAGATGGAGTTACTGCATCAGCTTCCGCTTCCACTTCAACAAGTCTCTTCCTTCCTCAGTTTGTCCTCACAAGAAACTTCCTCCAGATATCCTCAAGTGTATGCCCTTGACATTCATGAGAACTAAGCATTAGAGGACATAAATCAAGAACTTATCTGGAGTTTCCCTGTGTTCCTTGAAGTGAGTTTGTCTCTTGGATAGCCTGTCAAATTAATAATCGATATTAATGGCTCCAGGTGATTACATGGCTCTAGGTGATTACAGAATCTGGTTCTGCTATTTTTCATTTCTAATATATCAAATGTTGTATAGAATTCTGCGGACAACTCATTGGGGAAAGTACTTTTCCCAATCTGACAACCAGATCCCTAGAATTCATGTGAAATTGGGACACAATATCCCAGACATCTGTAATTTCAATGTGTCCATAGAGGAGATATGAGGTAGTGATCCTGTCAGGCAAGTAGCAACACCTTAGCAATTTAATCAATATTGGAGAGAGAGATTGCTGGCCTATTCCAAGGAGACACTTTAAGTTATTCTTAATGCTGTTGTTCTTTGTTATCTGGTTCTCCCTATGGTTTTCCATAATAAAATTTCTAATATTCAGGCACAGAGTGAGAGAGAAAGAGGGAGAGAGAGGGAGAGAGAGAGAGAGAAACAGAGAGACAGAGAGATAAAGAGACAGAGACAGAGACAGAGAGACAGAGAGACAGAGACAGAGACAGACAGACAGAGACAGAAAGAGAAAGGGAAAGAGGGAGAGATTTGTAAGAGAAAACACATTCAAGTATAGCCTCAAAGTGTGTGTCAGCTACTTCCTACTGTTAAGAAGGAAGTTAAAGGATGTCAGTGAAGATTATCAATGAAAGTTCAAGACTAACAAAGGCAAAGATGGATGGTTACATATACACATTGAAGCTTCTTGTCACAATGTGAAAGATGTACATTTCTAAGTGTCACAGCCTGCCTATATCATTTCATACTGGAGTACACCACAGTATTCAGTATAATGCAAACCTATTTCCTAAAATGGATGAATTCATCTGTATTTAGATTTGGAATTTGTTTCAATAACAACAGAAGAACAACACCAAATAAAAGGGACTTTGACCATTTTCAATTATTTCTCCATCAGTTATATACTGTTCTTGGAAATATTATCAAATTAAGAATTGTTAAAATCTGAGGTAACTACTATTTATTTCACAGTTACTGCTATGTGCACTCAGTATCACAATAAAGCTCATGTTTAATTAATGGCATACATGGCAAAAATTGTGCCAATATAAAGACTCTAGACTGTATGGGCAGTCTCAAAACCATATATTTCTCAGGACCAAATAACCAGAATGCACTTAGAGTGGCAGAACAATGTTGTAAACATTAGAGTGCTCACTCCTCTGAAAGTTATAAGCCCACAGTATTGTCTAAAGCCAAAACAGAATTTTCTTTTAGTCATTCTCTGAAATAGAAAAAAAGAAACATGGCATATAAGGGGATCAATGACTCCCAATGATAGGCAGATCTCTGTCTGCATCATAATTCATGTCCCTGATTTTGAATTAATGCTATTAATTCAACATGTAAACATTTGTAGAATAGAGTAATATTCAAACATAAGAAAGATTCATCTCTACAAGTGATATATCTCACTGTAGTACTTCATCAGTAGTTATATTGATTTAATAGTTTATCTAATCCAATAAAACTGAAATTATTCAAACATGAAAAATATCTAATATATAGAATTCAAACTTCTTTCCATTAATATGTATTTTTGCATTCTAATTTTAAAGCCATTTTTCATGAAACATCTGTGCATCTTCAGAATGAAGACGGATTTTGTAAGTTAAGTCAAACACAGGAATGACATCACTTCTCCCATCAGGGGCTGAAGGAAAATGAGCTTCTCAAGGAGACACTACCTCACAGCTTACCCTGCTCCTGAAACCAACCACTGTGCTTTTCTCTGTTATAACATCAGTGGATCCTCTACAGGGTCCTGTGAACACATTTTGAATTATTTTTTTGACATAGACCTTCAGATGTTAATGACCCGTTATGCACGACCTATCTGGTGTGTGTCCTGTGTTACTACATAAAGTCTAACCTTCACCTATACAACCTGCCTGCTACCAGCTGTAGCTCTGCTAAGGAGAGAATGTTCAGCTGTGGCTGGGTTCCATCCCAACTGTTTACACTGGAAGTCCACCTCTCAGGCTATGACTGACTGAAACAAGGGTCTCCCCATATTACTCTTTTCAGTGTACTTGCTCTCCATTTACTCTATGGAGAGTCGTAGGATACAACTCTATATCTATATACCACACAGGACATATATTTAGGTATGTTTCTTCTGCTGACTAGAACAGGTTTGCTTAGGTTAATTAAGTTTAACACATATTACCTTGATCCACGGATCTGCCAAAATACTATAAGAAAGTATAATTTTATGTTAACATAGTGAACCAATGACAGTGTGGTAGAAGAATAGTATTTTGTGTCTTCCACTAAGCATTGAGAATGCATAGTAGCCTTACATGTGGCATTGGAACTATTAAATAGACCCTGTATGTTATACATAGCCTAGGGATCGTGACTAAATAAAGTAGTTAGTGAAGGAACCTAATAACCTAACCCTCATCAAGGCTCCATGAAGCCCTTTGTATCTCTTTTTCTCAATGTTCCATTTAGTTAGATGGAAATTGTACAACTAAATGTTAGATATAATCTTATAAATTTTTTTAAAGATAGAATTGCACAACTATAAGCCACCCTTAATATAAATTTCATAGAATATACAAATTCCTCAACATCTAACCATAGCATGTTATTTACCTATTCAATAACTAGGAAACTTTTTTCATTGGTTCACCATGGACTTCTGTCTTAATTTTGTTATCAGATATTATCTTATGAGTTCTAAAAGACACTCAGAATTTTGGCTCTGATTTTATTCTAATTCTACCCTCTGCTATTCTTATTATTTATTTACTGGAAGTTAAAATTAATACCAAGACTTTAGTAGCAATATTGTATACACAATCCTCTCTCCATAGTTCTATTTACTCACCAAGCTTCTTATTAAACAAGCACATCTTCAATGTGACTAATTCTTACATCCTCAGATGACCATGGTGTTTTCAAGTGATCACATCAAGGTCAGCCTGACTCTGGAATCACTTGAGAATGTTAACATTGTATTTGCTTGTCTAATTTTAGTACATTGGTGTGTGTGAGTGTATGCATGTGTGTATGAGTGGATGAGAGGAGCAGAACACGATAGGTGGGGTGTGGAGAATTAGCAAAGTGAGAAAGAGTTCTTGGATCCCCTCAAGTTACAGATCTTTGTGGTGCACAAGCTTTTAACTGACTGACATCTCTCCAGCCCCCAACACCACCTTTGAAGTCTAAACAGATGAATTCTTGTCCCAGGCTTTTTCTCTCACCCATCAGTGCATGCATTCAATATTAATGCATCTAGGGTGAGCCTATGATTTCTTATCACATGCTCACGGCAAATCTTGAAACTTACAACACATGATACTCAGTAACAATATGGCGAAATATTGTAGTATTCCGTTCCCTTCCCAAACAAAAAATTAAAAGAATGATTTAAAACTTGATACTTTATGTAAGAATATTCAAATGCCCTATTATGAATAAATTTTATATAATGAAACATGATATTTTTAGAGAAAATTTTTATTGAAGAAATGGTAAATAGACATATAAATACATTTGAGGAAATGAAGAGAAAGATACATAAAAATATTTGAGATAGAATTGATTTTATCCTTTTCAAGTTCTTAAAATTATATTATATATGAGGGTATGTCTGTCATTCACTAATGTTTTGCTGTGAGTCCTTTGAAATCAGATTATATATATTCCATATTTGAAATCTCTGTGCTTGTGTGAAGATGAAAAATAGTCACCTTTGAAAGTAATGTGTATGTCTGTGTGTGTATATGTGTTTATGTGTGTGTGTGTGTGTGTGTGTGTGTGTGTGTGTGTATGTGTGTGCATTTGTATAAGAGAAAGGGGGACAGAATGTTATACTAGATATTTTCTAAGTTTTTTCCCCCCAATGGGCAAGTCAATTGTTAAAGATCACACAGACTCACCATGTGCAAATATACATTTTTCTGATTGACATAGGCAAAAGACAGAAATGCCAATAAGATGGACCATTTTTAATTCAGTGATTCTGTGTTATTTATGCAGACCATAGGGAATGTAGCATGAACACATGGCTCATTACACAGGGATTTCTCTCTAACATGCCCGCTGATCCATGAACAGGTTATAATCTCTCTTCTGCCTCAAGTTATTTTCACATGTTCTCCATCATAATAAAAACATGAAAAAATGTTACCCACAGAAAAGTTCTCATGAAATGTAGCCTGAAAAATGCTGCTGTTTCTTGAATGTACTTTATTTATACATCAGTTTTGTGAAACGGAATATGTTCATTACTGGTCAGTAAGAGCTTAAGCCATTGGTAAAGAGATTGACACCCTAAGAATGAACTTTGAACACAGCATTTGTCTGCTTGTCCTTTGACTTCTGCTATTAACAACAGAATGTGGAGAGCCAGCCAGATGCTATGGACTTCTGTTTATAGAAACTGAGAGACAAATCTATGTTTTTGTATTTTACCCAGTCTTCGTACTATTAGGAGCAAGATAATTAAAAGAGAATTGAGGTGGCTGTGACAATTTTAAAAGAAATCTTATTTTAGTTGAAATATATAACTGTTGTTGTGTGATATAGCAAAATTCCAATTTGACAAGCACTTATGATTCCCTCTAGTTATATTAATAACCATTGCATATTTTCAAAATTAGCTAAGTCCATAGTGAGAATAAGTTTTTGATTCCAAAGTTGATCTCTCTCTCTCTCTCTCTCTCTCTCTCTCTCTCTCTCTCTCTCTCTCTCTCTCTCTCTCTCTCTCTCATATATATGTATATGCTTAGATGCTCCTCTTGGCTTGCTTGGATTTGAGACCACTAAAAAGTATTTGGATTAAGGATATCTTTTATATATGCTCTCCTTAAATCAAGATACAGAATAGGTTTTAATTTAGAGATTTATATTTTCTCTATTTAACTGCTAAATCTCCATTTCACTCTTCAGATATGCTCTCTCAGAGCACTTTGAAAACAGAAAAATATTTTTTTAAAGCTACATGACCATATGAACTGACCCAAACAAGTATCAAATAGCATAGAGATCCTACAATTCCTGATGATACAGAATTTCCCTTAAGCTAATAATGTCTTCATTTTATTTAATATCATTAAGTAAATTTATAATCTACTGTCTGAATGGATTAATACTGATAAGTATATATGCAAAATGTCTCCTGTATTTTCTTGGTGTTCTTTTGGTCCTGGAAGGAAAAGGTATAGGAGGAAAGAAATCACACATTTAAAGATTCATTCGAACAAATACATATACAATTTACAAAAATTGTTTTTAAAATATTAAAAACTACATAAATGGTCAAGCATTTTAATAACCAAAGTAGCCATTTTTTGTTCATGAGAGTTAAAAAATACCACAATCCAGTTTCTGTGGAAGACTACCTTCTAAACTTATGAATGACATATTTTAGGGATACTATCCATGTTACATAGTTAAATTCCCCTCAAAAAACCAAACCACACCAAGTGTGGTTTTAACAGACATGACATAAAATAGTTTAGTCATGAATTAAGTACAGATGTGTTAAACTGAGGTGCTTCAAGGATGACAGTCTCATACTGGACCAGTAATAAAGGACAGGGATTTAGGTCTTTGCAGAATGGATCATAATGGCTGTATTAATAGCATAACTGGTTGAAGGAGAGGCCACTGAAAGTGGGCCATGGATGTGAGTGTGAGGCCAACAAGGTTGTGATCCTTGGTGTGCAGGATGCTGCTCTGGTTGTTACAAAGAACAGCAAAAGTGATGCGAAATCTATGAAATCCATTGCTGCTTTTGACACTGAGAGCCACTCGGTGACAATTGCTTTTGTGACACATTCAGAGACCAGAAGCAAACGAAGGAACTAGGTGAACAGGGAACCAGGAGAGGAGGAGGATGCTATTTACAAAGTCCTGACTTAAGCATTACAAAGCAGTTCAGGGAAGGGTAGGTTTGAAGTTAAAATACCAAAGCACACACAGCATTTTACTGATAACAACACACAAAGAATTTCCTAAAACACTTTAGGACTTATAAAAAATGCACACCAACCACCACATATGCTTCAACATCCCGAAAGAAGAAAATGATTGTGTGTGTGTATGTGTCAACAGCATTACCTGTCCTGAATGATGACAACATGTCTTTCACTGAAGAGGAATTTCTAGATACAGAAATTTGTTTCAGAATGTTGCAAAACTGAATAGATTTTTCTTCCCCACTCACATATACTCACTGAAAGCTAGCTAATTCTTCAAAGATGATCAGAAATACATGCAGTTATATAGTGGAAGAGTAGAGGAAGAATAACATTGAAACATTTAGATGTGAAATTTAAAAAAAAAACCTTAAACTCCTAATATGAACACTTTCTACATCAACTATATCATGATTACAGGGACATGTTCTTGTTATTAGGTGGACTGTTTAGCTCAGTTAATAAAAATATGCTGTATAATTGAATTTGCCACCTAGATGCTGAACTGCCAAAAATTGTTTATGAAGCATGAAATATTGAAAAATGAAAGTGTTAGACCATGTGGCAAATTTATTTTTCAAAGTATGTGAATAAAAACAAAGGTCAGTACATTTTTTTCTTTGGGGAATATGAGCTATTAGCAATAGATGATGAACACATTGTGATGTTTTATTATTTTCATTTCTCAACTCTCTCACTCATGGTTTATATTTATGGTGTGCCTACCTCAAGAATTTAAAATTATTTTGGGACTTTATTCATTCACTGGGAATTAAAGTAGGGTCTTCAGAAGCACACTGGTGTGTTTCCTTTGCAGGAAAAGCATTAATGCAAAAGCATGCATGGTGTGTAAATGTTTAAGATCAACAACCCTAAGAAAAGCAAGGACAGGGAGCCCTCCCACAGGCTCAGTGCTAGCATGCTTAGCCAGCAGCTGGTGCTCCTGTTTTCCATAGCTGTGGAGCCTTTAGGAGGTAGAGCCTCACTGAAGAACTAGGCAACTGTCACAGGGCTTTGGGGTTTCACAAGTTCAGCCCCACCTCATCCTCAGCTTCCTGTTCCTCCAGAATGTAAGATGAGAGGTTCCATCGGTGTGCTCCAACCACTGTGGATCCATTCATTGTACTGTCATGCCTTCCCTACTAGGACTGATTGAACTCCTTCAAACTCTGAGCTACAATTAGCCCTCCCTCTTTAACTTGCTTTTACCATGGAACTAGAAAATGTAACTAATGCACTGAGATTGAATTTTGGATTAAATTTTAATTTTTGTCATTGGATGTTTGCATCTTGACAAATGGAAACACTGAAAGAGACTCTAAAAAAATATGCTCATTGTTCTCCATGTTTTATATACTATGTCTGTATGTTCTCCATATTTTATATACTATGTCTGTATGTTCTCCATATTTTATATACTATGTATGTACTGGCTGGTTCGGTGTCAACTTGACACAAGCTGGAGTTATCACAGAGGAAGGAGCTTCAGGTGAGGAAATGCCTCCACGAGATCCAGCTGTGGGGCATTTTCTTAATTAGGGATCAAGGGAGAAGGGCCCCTTGTGGGTGGTACCATCTCTGGGCTGGAAGTCTTGGGTTTTATAAGAAAGCAATCTGAGCAAAGCAGGCCAGTAAGGAACATCCCACCATGACCTCTGCATCAGCTCTTGCTTCCTGACCTGCTTGAGTTCCAGTCCTGACTTCCTTTGGTAATGAACAGCAGTGTGAAAGTGTAAGCTGAATAAACCCTTTCCTCCCCAACTTGCTTCCTGGTCATGATGTATTGTGCAGGAATAGAAACCCTGACTAAGACAACACACTGAATTGCACATGTACAGAGAGAGAAACAGAGTTGTGCTGAGGCTGACATTAGATAATAATAAATAATTTATTTTGAAGATTTTGACTCGCAATCCTTAATAGAACACAAGCAGATTTTCCCTGTTGCCATAGGAATATCATCTTAATTTCAAATATGAGACTTTGAAGTGTCAAAGATTGTTTCACAGAAGCTGCTATAGTGATATGAAGGGAGCCTGCCTCCGCTGCTTGTCCCCACAACACCCCTGTAGGCTTTTCTCTCCTGGGTGACTTCCCATGGCAGCAGTTAGCTGGAACAGATGTTGCTCCCAGAATCCAAAGAGACCATTTCTTTCTTGGGGCTCACACTCCCCTGTGTGCACCATCAGGTCTGACCAGCTCCCTTGTTAAACAAACAACAGAATGCACGTCCATCTATGTACCTAAAGGGAATAAAACTTTAAGGATTTCTGTGTGTGTTTATTTTTTCTAGAATATTATAGTAATTAAGATACATTCCTTTCTGTTCTTCCCCAGTGTTCTTATCATATTAAATATGCTTTTAAAAATATTTGGCTTTTCTGTATTCTACTTTGGTTTAGTACTCACTGTTTAATTACACTAGCTTACTTCTGCTTATTTATTTATGTTGCAATTATATTCCTATGTACAAATACAGTACTATTTGTTTTCTCACATTCTTAGAGCATTAGAGCATTTATCTGGACTTGGGTTTCAATGATAGAAAAACACAATATTCAAACTGAAAATCATGAATTTATTTATGTAACTTCCCAAACATTATTTCACTTAAAGTTCTTTTTTCTACTTCCTTTTCTATTTGCTTAGGGGTGTTATTTGTTTAAGACAGGGTCTTTGTATACAGCCTATGTTGAAGCACACTATATATATATTAAGCTGGCCTCACACTGTAGTCTCTCCTGCCTCTTGGCTTACTCGTGTACACCATTATCATGCCTTTATCTTTGATTCTCAAGCTATAAATTCTATCTTCCCAACAGCTTGAAAATTAAAATTTTGGGGTCCCATTTTAACCCTTTATTGTCTAGGAACTTACTGTAGTATCATTTTGCTTTATGGTGTGTTTGTTTCTTTTCATCTGAGAGAGCCCTTTCCAGATACTTATACTTCAGGTCAGGTGAGGGTTGTAACTCAACTATGTAAAAATCATCTTACTTTACCTTTAATCCTTCAAGAATTTTGTGTTGCTGTTCATTCCCCAGACTTTCAAACTCATGTTCCATTGCCTTCTGCTCTGCTTAAAAATTTTTATGAAGTTTTGTGATGCCTCTAATCTGGATTTTTCCATGTTTATTCTCTAACCTCTGACCTGCAAGTTCTCTTTGGGTTATGACATTTATTGTGATGGTTTTGGTGTTTGTTTTATTCCCAATTCCTCTGTTTAAGCCATGGTCTCAGGTAATCACCCTAGAACTGCTTTTAACTGAGCCTGACTTGAATTCCTCTTCACCTTGCCTCCTCTCCTCAAGTGACTGATTTTACTATGAAAAAAAAAATCTCGTATCTATTTAAGACTCATCAGAAAGGATGATATTAATAAGAATGTAACATAGCAATTAACTTGTATTTCACAAGAAACCTATTAGGAAATTATAAACTAAGAGACATATGTACAATTGTAAGTGAAACTTAAATTCATGATACATGTAGCATTTCTGTATCTACAAATATTATTTTCTACTGTTTGTATATCAGAAAAGTAAGGTATTATCAAGAACAACTCAGATGTATCTTATAGAATAAATAAGCAAGACATGAAAACTACAAGCCTACTTAGTAACTAATTGATCAATTGTAAATTATATTTTACTTTAAAATTATGTAAATCATCAGTCCATTAAGCTGCATTAAAGAGCTTGATAAAAATCCTCACCAAAGTTTGTCCTATAAATTATCTACAAATTTTGAAAATTATTTTCAAATTTAGGACATATATATCATAATATCATTATAAATATTTTTATATATGTAGTCAACATAGTCTATGGCAATCTTATATTTCCATATTCATGGGTGTTATAATAGTAGCATATTTGCTCACTAAAGTATTTCAGGAATTAAGTCTCATTAGGCAGACAGCACGCTTTAGTCACATGTTTTTGGTCTGGTTCCTCTGGAGATTTTGTTGAAGCTTCAAAACTGCTAATATGTAACTTTCAGCAGATCAAAATCACACCTTTTTCAAAAGGTAAAATGCCATTGGTGAGTGCCTTTATTCAGTTCACTAGTTAATGTAGAAAACCTGCAAGGTGTTAAGAAATTCTAATTGCATTTGAGAGATTAGGCATTAATTTAAGGGTTTCCGATGATAAATTAAAACTTTAGAAATACTTTTAAAATTGAGTAAGGCCCTACTGAGAAGTAATATTTAACATGGATAGTTACATTTAAGTGAGTGAAATTTGTATCCTCATTTTTCACTAAAACTATCTAAAGCAAGTAATTTTTATCTAAAGCAATCAGTTGGACCTTCATTCCATAAACAATGAGTTAAATGAACACACTTCTTAAGGAACTTTGCTGGTGAGCTTGCACCCTGCTGTGCCATGAAAAGTGTATTCTCCAGCTATTTGTTGGGGTATTTTCTGCAGATTTTTCGATGAAATCATATACTGAAGACATCAATAATAATAATAATAATAATAATAATAATAATAATAATAACCATACAATTAGATTGGTGTCGTGACTCACACCTGTAATGCAAGCATTTAAGATTTAAGGTAGAAGAACTGAGAGATTAAGGTCAACACAGGGTACACAGCTGGGAACCACTCTGATAGAGAAAACATAAGCAAGCCATAATGCTGAATTTCAATGCTATTTTGAAAAGAAATGATAAGCCAAAATGATGCTAACCCACTACATTTTTTTTTAATTTTTATTTTATTATTTTATTTTTTGATTTTTTGAGACAGTGTTTCTCTGTGTAGCTCTGGCTGTCCTGTAACTCATTCTGTATTCCAGGCTGGCCTGGAACTCAGAAATCCACCTGCCTCTGTGTGTGCCACCACTGTCCAGCTTACAATTTTTATTAGTATTCATCTACTCATATAAAAGACTAATAATTTACTTAATGATATTAAATAAGACATGGGAATTATCAGCTCAAAGGAAAGAGTGGATCATCAGGAACACTAGGTTCTTGGGTCGGTTCACATGGTCAGGTGGTTTAAAAGAAAGAAATGTAACTCTTCTGTTTTGAAAGTGCTCTGATATGGCATGTCATGATGGTCACAAGTACAATAGAGAGTGTATAAAACAACATTAAAATCCTTTGGGGTCTGGAATTAAGGGGCGCGTGTATGATAGATTTTCTCAATGCAAATAATGTTCAATGAAATCCAAGGCAATGTTTGATTTCAAATCCAAGCCCTGAAGTAAGGTTGTCCATGGACTATACATTGTTGCATTGAGGCATGGCTGACAGCTGGTCTATGGACATGGTAAAGATTTTCCTGACTATCCTGTATATAGACATGCCCATTGCATTCATACTCAGGGAGTTGGAAGAAGAGATTTATTCTTATTAGTCTGAATCAAACAGGACAGAACTTGTACATCCAGGAAGACTAAGGTTGGGGCAATTTAGCCCTAATCCTCTGTCTGGTATAGAGTTTACACAGGCTAGCCTCATTCATCCAGCTTGCCAAATCAGAGTCAGGCTTTGATCTTTATCCAATTATAATGATTTAGGATTATGGAAATGTTTTTCTATTGAACACATACAGAATAAAATATGACAATTATATTTTATCATATATTTCTCTGTCTATATCTTTAGTTTTATTCTAACAGAGAAGCTTGTATATGTTTAAGATTTAAAACTGAGCATTATCTTTTTCTCTTTCAAGGAAAATGTAAACAATCAAAGTAAGCAAAATTGCACTAGAAAATGCTTTTCTTCTTACAAATATAATCCTATAGATACTGTTGATTGTCAGTTGAATGGATTCATGTCAGTGTTAAGAGGGGCTTATGTTTAAACATGCCATCTTAAACTATAAGGATGGGAACCCAGTCACAAAATCTTTGATGAACAACCCATCTTGTCTGAAAGATTTGGTGGCTCAGTACTCGTAGGAGTATCCAACCAATGATTGATCTAATTAAAGCCCACCCAAGTCACAAAAGGAAGCCTTTTACTCCCTGGGTGACCAAGAACCAAAGGCTGAATACCCCAGATACTTAGGATAGAAAAAATAATCAATAGAATGATTCTTAATGATAATCTACTATATTTATAGATCAGTGTCAAGCCTTATGGTCAGCAGAAGCTTCCTTCAGAATCTAGTGGGACAGATTCAAAGAAACCTAGATAAATAAACCTAGATAAATATTAGTCAAAAATTAGTGGAAAATGGGTAGTAGGATTGTAGAAGCCAGAGGTGTCTAGGACACCAGGCGAACATGGACCACAGATGCAACTAAGCAAGACTCATAGGGCCTCACAGAGACTGAAACAGCAACTATGAAACCTATATGAGTCTACATTAGCTCCTCTGCATATATGTATGGATAAGAAGCTTGGTGATCTTGTGGGACCCCTAACTGTGGGACTGGGGCTGTCTCTGACACTTACCTTCTTTTGGGACCCTTTTTTTCTAGCCTTCATATGAAGGGTTATGCTATTCTTACTGTGTGTTGTTATACTATGTTTGGTTGATATCCCTGGGAGACATATACTTTTCTATATGGAAATGAAGAGAGAATGAATCTGGTGCAGAGTGGAGGTGTAAGAAAAATTGTCAAACTTTTTAAATAATATTCATAAATAAAATTGTCATTTATCTTTTGTTTACTGACTTGAGGAAGGAAGCCATGTCCTTTTGTAAGTTCATCACTTTCCTTTTTATTTACCACCCAAATAAACAATAAAATACATTTTGGCAATAGGATGGATTAAACCTGAGTGGAAGGATAGTCTTTATAGTTTCTTTCTTATTAGTCAATTAAGAAATCAAATAACTTATAAGCCAAACATTGTATATGTCCTTTAATGAAAGTATTTGTTTTATGAGTTGACTAATCCATAATAAGAAACAAGTAATACTCTCTTGGATAGAAAGACTTCTCAAGTCCCAGGTAAACTGATGTTTTTCACACACAGCAGCTAAAGAATGATGGTGTGCTTAAGGGTGAAGTACAGGTAATGTTGTCAGAGATTTCTGCTTTCCAAACTGTTGCTTTTGCTGGTGCTGCCAGCAAATTTTGAATGCTTGGTTTTTACTTAGGGAATGAAATCCAGCCAAGAAGTCTCTTCTTTTGTGATTCATGAGTGAGTAGCTATAATACAGTCTCTCTATTATTTCATTGCTTTTTGTTTTTTCCTTTTAAGATGTTTATTTATTTTTTATTTTACAGAGATGAATACTTCGACTGCATAAGTTAAAGAGTACTACATTCATGCCTTATGGATACATAAGTGAGAAAACAACAGTGGACTCTCTAGAACTATAGTTACAGATAATTGTAAAACTATCGTGTGTGTGCTGGAAATCAACACCATCTTCTATAAAAACAGCAAATACTCCTAAACCATTAGCAATTTCTCCCACTTTTTGGTTTGTTTGTTTCAGAAATAAGTATTAAAATTCATTTTTCAGAAATAGTGTGCTATCAACATTCTAAAAGTAAATCACCAAACCAACTAAAATCACACATAAAGAATGGGTTTTAAAAATACAACAGGACAAAACAGACTCAAATGATGGGAAACTTAAATATTATGCTCAATGGACAATACTTAGCTATATAGATTATAAAATGTAGATTATCCTAATACAGATATTGATAGAGCAAGAAAATACTACAGGACTTATGCAACATATTAAAAGTACATTTTTACTTTCAATTGTAATTTTTATAAAAAATAAATCTCCTACAATGTAATCATTTTGTGCTGGACATCTACTACTAGGCGTGAGGCTTGCCCTAGGCTGATGCAGGTATGCACTCACAGAGACTAGAGTAGCATGCACAAAGCCTGTCCAGGATCAAGCCAGACGGGGTCTAGCATTGACAGAGAAAATGGACACAAGCTCTTAACCTTAATCCGTATGGCCCTTTTTAGACCATTCATGTTTAAACTAAAATAAATTAACTGAAAAAAAAACCTTCATTTTTCTGTATGTTTAAATTTCAATCTAAGTTTTTACTTATATTTTAGTAATGCTTTATTGTTACTTTATATTATCTCACTTTGAACATATTTCCTTTATACTTCCAATTGTTATATACTGAATCAACTGTATTGTAAAAATGCTTGCTTACAGCTTCACCTCTATAGTTTTCACACAGTTTACTTCTGAATGTTCTTAAAATAAAGAATGGAAACATTGTTTATATTTTTTAACTGGCATTTACAGGGTGATTTGATTAGTGTTAAAGCATTTTCTCTTCATTAAACTATTAGAGAAAAATAATGGGTTATTTTTTTAACTGGATAGTGTGGTCTTTATTCTGTCTTATTTAACCAAAGGCAGTGTAAACTCATCCACTAAATTAATTAGTTGCACTACAAAGAAAATCAAATTCTAGGTGTGTAATATCACATGACCTTAGTTAGCTAGCTTCATTGCTTTTAATTTGTATAAAGAACATAAGGAAGATACTGGTAATAGACAAATAGCCACAAATACCCACACATACATTAAATAATATATACTAAGAACCAAATAAATAATGAGATTATCTTTCTTTGTTAGGTGCATTCATACATGTGAAGACAAAAATGTCATCATGTTTTACTCATTCATCATGAATTTTATATTACTGTTGTTTCCCCATATACATGCCAACATTATAATGATCATATGTTGCTCTATGATACAAAAACATTTTATTCTTACTAGAAAAATAAAATCACATTAAAAGCAATGTATGGGAAGTCACTGAGCACACGACTATATAGCAATAATTTCTATTAATAACAAGGTTACAAATATCAGACATTTTAATATCATGGAAATACACCGAATCTTGGGATTTTCAGGAGTATACATAATACATTGTACAGACATAACACTGAAACACTCATAAAGGTTAATTTGCTACTAGTCAGGACCTTATAACTATTTCCTAAAGCTAACAACAACCATAATTTCTATCTATCAATCTATCTGTCTGTCTGTCTATCTGTCTGTCTATCTATCTATCTATCTATCTATCTATCTATCTATCTATCTATCTATCTATCTATCTATGTAAAGTTTAACTTTGAACTCGTGTGCCTAATCAGTATGATAATGTTAAACATAGTGGTTTAGATAGAAATGGCCCCCCACTAGGGCATAGATTTCAATGCTTTGTCACCAGGTAGTGGTGCTTTTAGGAAGTATTGCCTAGCTGAAGAAATTGTGGCCCAGTTGGAGGAAGTTCATCACTTTGAGGTGGGCATTGATGTTTCAGAAGCTCAGACTAGGCCTAGTGGCTCACTTTCTTTACCTTCTGCCTTCTGATCAGGATGTAGACCTCTCACTTCCAGTACTATATCTGCCTGCCCACTACCATGGTTCCTGCCATAATGAAAATCACTGAAGTCCTTAACAGTAGGCCAACTCCAATAGGACACTTTACTTTAAAGTGTTGCTATAGTCATGCTGTATCTTCCCAGCAAGAGAACCCCTAAGACACTAAGTGTATGTATTCAGTACTTACAAGGGAGAAAGGGGGCATTACCTTTCAATTTCTTTATGATTTAATTACCATCATAATCACCCCCACTATCCTCTCTTGCCCTTCACTTACTCTTGCTAACTTCTTTTGTCTCCATACCTCCCCCATATCCTTTTGTGCGTTAAGGTCTTGTGAACTTGAAAGGAAAAGTGTCAGGACCCCCAAGACCAAGTTCTCTCAGCACAAAGGAGGGACAAATAGCAGAGATATGGGACAAAGATAGGAGAGAGAGGAAGGGGAAGGGAACAAAGAGGTGAGAAAGGGGAAAAAGGGGAGGGATGGGAGGCATTTGTCCTGGAGGGGACAAAGAACCGTGTCTGAATAGAGAGGAGACAGACATGATGCATAGGAAAATGTTCATTTATAAAGGTGTAAGGGGAAACCCTGCGTTAGGATGAGGCATTTGATTTTAACTGAGCATGTTAACTAGGTAATCAAAAAGGAGTTTTTGATTACTGGACTTCAATACTTTGATGGCTGAACCTTTGTAATCAGCCTCAGGGAGAGGAGTTGGCGAAATAAGGAAATAGACCTTAGGGACGTGGCTTGCTTCAGAAACACAATTTAATGGTTTTTAGGATGGCAGAGGGAATTAGAGAGAACTGAAGGCCAGCCATGGCCATGCTTGCCACCCTTCAAAAGTGGCCATGGCCAGAGGTGTGATTCATCCCATATCCCCTAAACAGCATCTCCTGGTTCTCTTCTCCATGCTCTAGGCCTTAAACAATGTTTAAGAAACAGTTTGGTCACAGGCTTATTTAGCAAAACATCAGTAGTACATGCTCAAGTTGGAAATTTCTTATCATTGATGGTTATGTGTGATAACACATTTTGGAGTTGAAAAGATCAAATAACAAATATTAAAACATAGCATCAAAGCAAATAATCATGCCCCCAAATCTATATTACAAATTTTACTATCAGATGCCAATGTAACACATCATATTTTAGCAATGTCTCAGTTTCTCCTCAAATTTGAAGAAAATTAATAGTATAATAAATAGTAGTCAAGGCTTACAAATAAAACTAGAATACATTAATGTTTCAAAGGTTACTTTCTGTTTTAATTTGGTATGTGGACTTGATTGCTGCAAGGTTCCAAGGTTAAATATTATTTTTGTGTAAGTCTGTGAGGGTGTGTCCAGATGACATTGGCCATTGAATTGATTAATACAGTGAGAGAGTTACACTTCTAACATGCCTGGGAATCATCAGAGTTGGCCAGAATTCACTAGCTTGTTCTGCTTCCCTCTGATCAGATTTAGTAGGAAATCTTATCCTATCTGCTCCAGCCTTTGGACTCATTCGTATTACAATCATTAGCTTCCCAGTTTTTCAGATGGCCCAGTTTTTATGGATCAATACCTTCCTCATGGCAGATCATGAAGCTGCTTAGCCTCTGTGACTCCCTGTAGAAGCCCAAGTAATAAATTTCTTAAAGCTAAGTGCCCCATTTCAATTTATAACCCTGCACAGCCATAAAACACCAAGCTTTGTATTCCATCTTGGTTAAAAAATACCAAAACAAAACAGTGATAAACAATGTTTAGATAAATTCTATTTTTTTTTTTGAAAAAAAACCAAATGTTTTACTATGTGTTTTTCTTTGCTTTTATTGTAACACATGCTTTATACTGAGTTACATGTCTTTTGGTAGTCTGCCTTCTAGATGAGCATCCCTTATGTATGTGATTTTTAATTTTATAACAATGCAATGCAGGTAAGAGAATAGCGTTTTTCTTATTTTTTATTGACTGCAAATTTTATATTTGCATATAATGTGTTTTGAACAATTACTTAAAACCTCATTTATCTCTTTGCCCTAGTTCCTCCCCTATTCTCACAACCTTTGTTACTTACCAATTTTATGTTTTCTTTTCTTTTTCATTTTGTTTTAGACCCAAGGAGTCTCCTTACTACTGTCACTAATACATGGGTATGTTATATTCTCTGTATTCATGTGAGAGTTTACAGGGTTGACTTAATCTAATCCTGTGGAATTTTGTTTTGTTTCAGAAGACCTTAGTAAAGGATACTTTAAATTCTTTTATCATTCATGATGAAAGAGTTCATTCTTTGATAACAGAAAAATATGTCAGTGTTTAAAGATGTTTTATTTGCCCAATACTTATGGGAAATTTTGTGGACAAAATTAAGGCATACCTAAAACTCAACCATTGATTTGTTATGGAAAATACAATTAAAATTTGAATGTTTTTAAAATATCACCCTACTTGTTGCTGAGATTGCTCACCTGTTAAAATTGCATCCAACTTTTACAAAGGACCTGATTTACTTCTTAGCATTCATATCTCTAAGAAGATTCAAAGACACCTTTCATTCTAGCTCCAGTCCATCCAGTCCCCTCAACCCAATGAGTGTTGTTACACAGAACACATATCTATTTTGAGAGAGATTCATTTCTTAGGCAGGACTGATTGTATTCAGTATACAAGGCTAAAGAGGAAGCCTGTCTCTCTTTCACTAAAAGGAATTGTATCTTTAGGTTTAAGGCTCTTGTCCTTGAGACACATAGTTGACCTTTCCTCTTTGATTAGAACCATCTTGGCAGCACATACCCGTGTGATTTGAGGGCAATATTTCAAATACCAAAAGTTCCTCAGCTATGAGAGAAATTTCAAATATTAAGACACTTTTCCCAATGGAAACTCTCAAAGATGAACTAACATCTTTATTGTAGTTAATCTAAACCATTTACCAGAATAATATGCTATTTTATCTTTACTCAAAACATGGCAACACATAAAATACCCACCAAATTCTTCCTGGTAGAGGACGGGCCTGACTGGATTAAGTTGTCAGATCCTCACATACACATTCAAGATGTGGCATGAACACCCTTCCACACATACCCCACACTCTACATACTAAGTAAAAAATGTATATAAAAATTTAAAATAAGTAGAAATGTATTGTCTTTTCAACTCAGTTCAAAAAATCTCTAAACTAGAACATGCATAGCTAAGTTGTTCTCATTTTCTTCTATTTCTAAAAAGAATGTTGCTCTCATTATCCACAGTAACAAGTATCATTTACATATATAAAGACATCAACCTTGAGACTGAGAGGAAAATATCCTTCTCCAGAAGAAAATGGTTAATTTCAGTCAGCTTTATCATAGCACCCAACAGAGATAAAGTTCTCACAGAGACTAGAAAGTCCCCAGGGCTAGAGGAGACAAGACAATTTGAGCCTGGAAATGAGAAAGGCTGGAGAAAACTGTGAATACAGAGAGGTCCATGATTAACAGTGTCCATTTGTTTTTTCTGAACGGACCTGACATGCTCCTATGAGGACTATCCAATGTGAATTTTGGTTACAACTGTACTCTTCACAGCTGTGGAGGGTTTTTCCCCATGCTTTGATTCAGTGGCATAGATGAACTTCAGAAAGTCTGGACAAAATAGCTAAGGAAGCAATAAATAAATGTAATTGGTATCAAAATGTAGGAGTAAAAGGTAAATCCCAAAGGATTCATTTTTAAAAATAATGTGATTCTTGTATGTTTGTTGGGATGTCATGGATCTCATGGATTTGCATAAAGAAGTATAATGCGCTGGGCAATGGGAGTGCACGCCTTTAATCTCAGCACTTGGGAGGCAGAGACAGGCAGATTTCTGAGTTCGAGGCCAGCGTGGTCTATAGAGTGAGTTCCAGGGCAGGCAGAGCTACACAGAGAAACCCTGTCTCAACAATAAAAAAATAAAAATTAAAAAATAAATGTATAATGTATTCTAGCATTACAATCACAACAGTTTTCACAGTTCCATTTTACCAAGAATATCATTCACAAACCCTGGAAACTAAGGGTGGAGCTTTCAGCTTCCAAGTTCACATGCCTGAAAAACCTAGTAGTTTCTGTCATCCAGTGGCATTGATGATTCAGAACCTCAGCAAATAGTCAACTTCCAATGAGAACAGAATTTCCCTGAAACACTCCATCAGTGATCAGATGGACTCAGCGGGCAGCCCTGTCCCTGGCTGTTTTCCTTTAGTGGTTAGGCCACTCTTTTCTAGGTTATTTTCCCATTTTGAACACCATCTGCCAATTAGCATTATTCCTCAATGTTAACAACCTCTGAAGAGCAGAAATATTTGAAACTCTATGGAGACTGTTATCCACAGCTATCATGAACTTCTTTGTGAATTTATCAGTGAGTTTGGAGGGTTGACTAATCCCACACATAATTCTTTTGATTTGTTTTTCAATTAGAAAAACTATAGGCACTAATTTCAATATAAATATATCCCATCTTCTTTCTTTTTGTCCTAAAACTATCCTATTTTTTTACAGAGATGTTAGGCTCTAGTTCTTGCAAAGGCCTCACCACAACTGCAGCACATGTACACATGCATTCTCCCTAAAGAAAGGCCCACACTGCTATAAAAACAAAAAAGAAAATGAAAAATTTACATGATACTTAAAGAATAAAGGTCTATTTTAAATCAAATATACTGTCTTATATTTTACACATTGGCTATACTTCTTTTAGATACTGAGATAAACATAGGAATTTAATGATTTCTATAAGACTAATTGGCAATGCCAGAGTCTCCTATACTTGTAGTCATTGCACAAGTAACAAAATGACATAGAAAATAATGACTTTCATGACTTTTACATCTTAAAGTCATACATGGATTTTGAAATGTTTTAGAAACTCACATATTGTCTTTTTAGTTCAAGACCTTTCTTTATGCTCTGAGATTTAATTATATTTCTGATATAAACCACAAATGTCAAACTATGTATTATTTATTTGGAGAGGAAGACAAGAGAATTTCTTTTTTATCTTAATTCTTTAAAAAAGTGATGTTATTGAATAATTGGTTTAACATTTTGTCAACTGTAACAAAGGTAAAAAGTACAGATATTCTTAGCCACAGTAGTAAAATGTCAGGGCACAATACTTTAGTCTATTATATACATCATTATTACAACTTGGTAGATTGTGCTAGATGGCGCAGGAAGGAGAGTGAAAACTTCTAGGGGAACTCATGCACAGTTTGAAAAGTAAGCTGTCATTGTTGGTGCTTTTTCCTTTTGTATCTCATCCAATAGCATTGAGAAGTACAGCTAACTTATATTTTGAATCCTTTTTATTTGAAACAGGAACTAGATCTGGGCCTGGGCATGATGAGATGATGATATACTCTTATAACCCTAGCACAGAAGAGTCTGAAAAGGGGAAAAGATAAATCTTTTGTAAGTATTTATTTATTTATTTATTTACTTACTTACTTACTAATTTTTGCTTACACAACCATTATAGTAGGTTCTGGTCCCATGGTCTGCCTCTACACTGTCAGTGTCTGGACTCAGTCAATACACTGGTTGAGAGAAAGCTGGGCCGAATCTTGAAAGAGGAGTCCACAGTCCACGTTAGCCATCCCTGTATGCTAAAGCAAGGAAGAAGAAGCATCTGAGATGGAGGTTCCACAGGCCTCAGATCCTGCCAGTAATGCCTAAAGGGAGAATAAAGAGATTCTGGGGGCCTGTGAGGACAGGTGTCCAGGATCCACCATCCCATGGTGGCTGCTGTAGTGATGGCAGCAGTGGCAGTGACCATGTCAGCAGCCAGCAGTCTAAGATGAGACTTTGCCATAAAGGAAGGCCTGGCCTGGAAGGCAGGTCCAAGATTTGCCTATAAGTATTTCTAGATAGAGAGCCTTCCACAGAGTGTTATAGCTCAGTAAAGATAGCCACTCCCAATGGTCCCTGGTATAATAAACTGTTTGCTTTATTTCTGTTGGCTGAGGTTAAGATGCTGGTGAAGGGAAGATGCATAGGGAAGAACTCCAGGTTCTGCACTACATGCCTGACTGTCAGTGGCCACCTCAGTTAGGGGTCATGGTTATGAGATCCAGAGCAGGCACAGAGCAAGGGAGGGGGCAGTTCTACTACTGCCCTCTCAGACCTCTGAAAGTCCCAGGATTTAAGCATCAGTTCTTATGTACATCTGGTGGCATGGTCCACTTGCCCTACAAGAGGTGTGCAATATATTTAAACCATGAACCACATGATATAACTCTGGGAATGAAAAGTGATAATACTATCTACCCTAGGGTAGTTATCAGTTAGCTTAGACTTATGTATGACTGTTCTCAGAACCTAAATAACATTCTGTGGCCTTAATGGCTCAGGATTTGCAGTATGAGAACACTGCATACAATAATGGTCAAAGCTAGAAACTTTGGGGATCACAAAATTTTGAATTGTTCTATTTTAGTTTAGTGTTTTTGAAAGGCTTAATGGAATCTAAGACTCTTCTTGTTAAGCATGTACATTCTTAACAAGAATGTGTCCATAGTGACAAGGAGAAGGAGCTCTGAAGCTTCACCTGGATCTCAAGCCAATTATATAAAACATCCTTATAATACTTTCATAGTCTCCAATGAAAGCTAGGTGAGAACCATAACCCAATGAAGACCACACAAATGTTCAAAGGTCTTACTGAGGAAGGTTTGAGTTACCCAGCAATAAAATAAACTACAATTAGCTGAAGACTCACAGAGGACAAGGGGAGAGGATGAGGACACAAAAAAGACAAAGCCAATCAATGATCACATATAGAGAATAGAATTCTGAGTTTATTTCCTCTTGGCTTGCTTTTGAACTTTGATCTGTTGTCATAATCTTTGATGTTAATTCTGTATCTTTACATTTACCTCCCTCTGAGCTTCTGCATTTCCAAAAGGTCCAAATTTTCACCTAAGATTGGCTTATTAATTGTGTTTTTGATTCAGTTACATTTGTTTTTTACATCATTACTCCAACTTCTGTTTTCTCTTATCTCATTCTCATCCCATAGGTAGTTTCATTGACTCAGATAAAGTAATAAGAGGCTTTCTAAACTATAAGATAGTAAAACTATCTCATACTAGAAGAAATGTTTGAATTTGTCATCAATGGTAGGAAAGGAACAAAGTGTTAAAAACCTATTGAGGTGGTTTGAATATACTTGGCCCAGGGAGTGGCATTATTAGGAGATGTATCCTTGTTGGAGTAGGCATGTTCTTGTTAGAGGAAATGTGTTATTGTGCGAGTGGACTTTAAAACCCTCTTCCTGTCTGCCCATGACACAGTCTACTCTTGACTTCTTTTGCATGAAAGTGTAGAACTCTTAGTTCCTCTAACACCTTGTCTTCCTGCACATTGCTGCCATGCTTCCTACCACAATAGCATCTGGACCTCTGAACCTGTAAGCCAGACCCAATTAAATGTTGTCCTTTATAAGAGTTGTCTTACAGAAAAACACTGTCTCAAAAAACCAAACCAAACCAAACCAAACAAACAGAAAAAGATTTGCCTTCATCATGGTTTCCCTTCACAGCAGTGGAAACAATAACTAAGACAACAATGCTTATTTTTTTTTTTAATTTCTATAGTAAAATACTGTGCTTCCTCTTCTTCTCCTACATGTCCCTTCACATTCACTTTCAAATTTACAATTTCTTCTTTAGTTATTATTGTTATTGTTTATATGTTCATGCATTTAGGGCTGACCAGTTGGGATTAGATAACCTATCAGGGAACTCATTTCAAGAGAAAAAAAAAATCCCTTTGTCAGCATCCTTAAGTGTCAATATGTCCCTATATAGAAGTGGTACCTTATTACAGAAATCCATAAGTTGTCAAAAGGCAGAGAATTTGTGATTATGGAGTGCCTCTATCCAAGACTGTACCTACAATATCCCAAGACTCAAGAAGTCTCAGAAAGCTGGGTTGTTGTGGCACACATTTTTAATTCTAGCACTCAATAGCCAAAGGCAAGCAGATCTCTGAGTGATTCCATCTTGATCTACATAGTGAATTCCAGTTCAGCCAGGGCTATTCAGGGAAATCCTGTCTCAGTAAAACAAAGAAGGAGGAGGAGGAGGAGGAAGAGTAACAGGAGGAGGAGAAGGAAAAAATTCATAGTATATGGGGTAGAAAGATTGTAAATGCCAAAGGACCAGTGCTGGGTAGTGTCTTTTAGACCTTACATGAAAGCTGTTCCCATGCAGTCTTTTGTTTCTTTGTTTGTTTCTTTGTTTGTTTCTTTGTTTGTTTTTCAAGACAGGGTTTCTCTGGATAGCCCTGACTGTCCTGGAACTCACTCTGTAGACCAGGCTGGCCTAGAACTCAGAAATCCTCCTGTCTCTGCCTTCCAAGTACTGGGACTAAAGACAGGTGCCACCGCTGCCCTGCCCCATGCAGTCTTAATAATTTGGTTGTTTATGTAATGATCTTCATGACAACACCACCATATTCTTATGGACCTCATTCTGCTTTCTACCCCAGAGTGTCCAGACACCGTTGTACAGCACTCTGGAAAGAAGAAGAGGGGGCTGGCCTTGGTATGTGCTTCAGGATTCAGGTCCAGCTGGAGTGCCAGTGGTGGTGGTGAGGGCACTTTTCTGAGGATTTCAGCGTTATAGCTCTTTTAGACTGTGGGGATTGGGGGGTGGGGAAGGGGATTGTTTTAGTTTTTCTTTAATTTAACTTAATTTTTTTTTGGAGGGGAACCTGGGAAAGGAGATAATGTAAAGAAAGAAAACATCTAATAAAACAACAACAACAACAAAAAGTTACTTCCCTATGTCTGTGGTCTGAGAATAAAAGATCTGGAGTGCTACCTGGCATGAGATACACATGGGAGAGAAGAAAATGTATGAGAGAGTAAATGAGTACAAGACAAAGTTTCAGGGATGGTCTTGGGTCAAAAGAACAGGAAAACAGTAGTACCACATTCTTCCAAGTTTAGCCAAAGACAAGTATCACATTGCTACTGCCACACAGACTTTGCGTGACGGCAGTATTTGAGGCGAAAACTTCAAGGAAAGTCAGTCTCTGCCTCCGCTTTGTCGCCTGGCATCCCAAACTCAGAAGTAGCCTAGATATGTCCTCATACTTGTGTGCTAGGGGCCCACCATGATATCATTTCTTAATAGCTAGAAAAAGAAAATTCAGACATTGCTCTCTGACCTTCACCAATGTTCCAATGTCCTAGTCAAACCCTGGCTTGGAATGCTAAGCCATCCAAACTAATTGCCTCCAGCATTGTGGGTAGGGCATTAAAGCTTACAGAATGGGAAACTTATCCCAGGACAAGGTCAAGTAAAATCCTCATTCTCAGTCAGGTACTGCAGCTGAACCACTCCTAGGAATTAGCAGACTTGTTTCTGCTTGCCCAGAAGATTAGCATAGTGGGTGTTTTACCTAGGATGGGCAGGACTTTGAGCCAGGAGAGTATGTGTGTGTGAGAGAGAGACAGTGTGTAGCATTCAGCATTCTAGAGTCAGCATTCTAGAGTCAGCATTCAGCATTCGGACTCGCTCGCACTCAGACTAGAACCAGAATCTAGGTGGAAGTCCGTAGGCCACCCCCCTGCCCCCGGCCCAGATCGCTTGGGCCTGGGGGGTGCAGTACCAGTTGAGATTCAAGAGAGTGAGCGTTCGAAATTGGAGCATTCAGCATTGAGAATTCGAGATTCGAGCCTCTACCTTCCTGGCTGGCGCACCCGCAGCCCCCCAGGACTCCAGCCCGGGCCCATGCGGTCCGAGCGCTCGGAGCCCGGGGGTGCTGCACCAATCCAGAGGAGATGGCTGTTGTTTTAGATCCAGTGTGTTTTAGATGGCCTCAGATGTATCTCGACTACTGAGTTGCCAGATTTTTCATCTCTCTTTTGCAATGATTATAAAAACCTCATGTCATTTTTGAGAAATACACTCAGATCCCACACTACTTGTGTTGAGTTTGTTTGACAAAGCCGAATACCATGCATACCTGGCCAGAACCCATCGTCCCACAGATCAAGGGGTCCCCGCAAGAAACCCCAGTCCGTGGCATGCTACCTTTTATTTTCTGTTACAGTTATTTTCACCTTTTATGGCTTCTTAACTATATATATCATCAGCTGCTTTGTTATCAAAATGGTTAACTTTGTCCTCTAAATAAAAGAGAGACAAAGACAGAGAGAGACAGAGAGATGTCAGTCATATTTTACCAACAGAAATACTTATTTTAAGATCTACATTTTGTGTAACTGCTGACTTACATCTGGCTCTGTATTCTTTTATTAGGAGATATAATAAAAATATACTGGTACACTCATGTTCAGTTGTATTAGTAAATAATTGTGTTAGTTCCGTATCATTTCTATTTCTACCCATGATTCTACATAGGTATAAGAGAGAGAAATCAGTCAAAATTTTCAGGAAATTCTTTCATTACCTTGGAGAGAACCCTACCTGATGCTGGCCTTTGAAGGGCCATTTATCTCCATAATGGTACTTTAAGAATGTGTCTCCTGGCTTGGTGGTTAGCACAGTGGATTTAGGGAGTCAAAGAGCACTTGAGAGGGAGGGGAAATAGGCTAATTTAGTTATACAATGAGCTTGCAGAGGAAAGGGAATGATGTTCAAGTGTGTAAGCTGTCATAATGGTGTGCTTAGGAAGAGCGAATTGAAGAAGGAGGACCAACAACTGATGATGGCTGCACATTCTCTAGGTGCTTACTTTTGTTGTTGTGGCAAATTCACCTTTTAATTACCATCTGTAAGCATACAATGTTACAAGTAATAAATCCAAGATAAATGATTAGCTAATCATGCCTCTCTTAAATATGGCTCACTCTGTACCTTGTATTTACTAAGTTTAGAAAACAATGGTCCATTTATCCCCTTTCAGTTCTACATCCTGGGCAATTTTTTATACATCAACCAATATTAACAGAATTTTATGTAAAGACATACATGAATATATTTTAAATTACTAGTTTTAATACTAATAATCTGAATTATTTTCTGTGACTATTGGAGAATTTGAGTATTTGAAATATTAACTAAACCACACAAAGACCTAACAAAGAAAGGGAACTTCAGATCAAATTCCCTTATTAATATTGATGCAAAAACACTCAATAAAATTCCCACCTGGCAGTGGTGGCACACACCTTTAATCTGAGGACTTGGGAGGCAGAGGCAGACAGTTTTCTGAGTTTGAGGCCAGCCTTGTCTACAGAGTGAGTTCCAGGACAGCCAGGGCTACAGAGAGAAACATTGTCTCAAAAAGAAAAGAAAAGAAAAGAAAAACAAACAAACAAACAAACAAAAATTCTCACAAAACAATCATCCACATGATCAAGTAGGCTTAATCCCAAGGATTCAGGATCAAGGACCTCCACATAAAACCAGATACACTGAAACTATTAGAAAAGAAAGTGGGGAAGAGCCACTGCACTTGGGCACAGAAGAAAATTTCCTGAACAGAACACCAAGAGCTATGCTCTGAGATCAAGAATTGACAGTTGGGATCTAATAAAATTGCAAAACTTCTGTAAGGCAAAGGACACTGTCAACAGGACAAAATGGCAACCAATAGATTTAGAAAATATCTTTATCAACCCTACATTCAATAAATGGCTAATATCCAACACATAGAAAGAACTCAAGAAGTTAGACTCCAGACAATCAAATAATCCTATTAAAAAGTAGGGTACAGAGCTAAACAAAGAATTCTCAACTGAGGAATACTGAATGGCTGAGAAGCACCTAAAGAAATGTTCAGCATCCTTAGTCATCAGGGAAATGCAAATCAAAACCATCTTGAGATTCTACCTCACACCAGTCAGAATGGTTAAGATCAAAAACTCAGGTGACAGCAGATGCAGGAGAGGTTGTGGAGAAAGAGGAACACTCCTTCATTGCTGGTGGTATTGTAAGCTGGTACAATCACTCTGAAAATCAATTTGGTGGTTCCTCAGAAAATTGGACATAGTACTACCTGAGGAATACCCACGATACAACTCACAAACCATATGAAACACAAGAACAAGAACAAACAAAGTGTGGATACTTTGATCCTTCTTAGAAGGGGGGACAAAATACCCAAGGAGTTACAAAGACAAAATGTGGAGCAGAGTCTGAAGAAATGACCATTCAGAGACTGCCCCACCTAGGGAATCATCCCATATGTAGTTACCAAACCCAGACACTATTGTGGATGCCAACAAGTGCTTGCTGACAGAAACCTGTTATAGCTCTCTCCTGAGAGGCTCTGCCAGTGCCTAACAAATACATAGGTAGATGCTTGCAGCCAACCACTGGACTGGTCCCCAATGGAAGACCTAAAGAAAGGACCCAAGGAGCTGAAGGGGTTCACAGCCCCTTAGGAGAAATAACAATATGAACTAACCAGTGCCCCCAGAGCTCCCAGGAACTAATCCACCAACCAAAGAGTAAATATGGTGGGACTCATGGCCCCAGCTGCATATGTAGCAGAGGATAGCCTTGTTAGTCATCAGTAGGAGGAGAGGCTCTTGGTTCTGTGAAGGTTCTATGCCCCAGTGTAAGGGAATGCCACAGCCAGGAAGCTGGAGAGGGTGGGTGGTGTGCAGGGGGAGTGGGGAGGGGATAGGCGGTTTTTAGAGGGGAAACCAGGAAAGGGGATAACATTTGAAATGTAAGTAAAGAAAATATTAAATAAAAAAGGAATATTAACTAAAATAGCTGAAGGTTGACACATATGTTTTGTTTTAACTTACATCTCATTTTCAACAAATTATAAAAGCTGGTTTTATCCTGCTGAGAGAATTGCCAAAACTACAATGTGTTTAGATACATCAAAGAAGTTGTTCAATGGGTATTTGAGAAGCTCCTCTGCTCAGAGCTCCGTGGCAAAGAATGTAAAGAGGGAGTATTCTTTCTGTCCCATGAGACAAAATTTCTTTGTGAAAGTAAAACAAACCAACGTATGAATTAGTGATTAGAACAAAGATCTCTAGTTACTGTCATCAAGATTACATATTTATAGGTTTTTCTACTTTTTATTTCACTGTGGAAAATTCTTAGTATCAAGTGTATAGCCCGCGCAGTCGTCTCGCCAGCAAGAAGACACACAGACACTAGGATCCTTCTACAGCAAGCATTTATTTCATCATGAAGAGGAAGACCCCGAGCCACTAATCGGCACTGCTTATATACACCACAGCGCTGCGTGTCCGCCCATGATTGGCTGTTTGCTCATCACCCCATGTGACGCCCCGGGATGGGCCTTGACTTGGTGCCTTTTCACTCTATGCACATGTGCAAACAGTTGTTTACCAGGAGTCGACAGCGGATGTAGGTGCCATCTTGTCAAGGCGAATGCCTCTCCAGCTCTACCGCTCTCCACACAAGTGTGCTACCATCCTTGTAAAACTCAAAATTTTAAACTTTGAGGAGAAAGTATGTCTTGATATCTGTATCTTTTTTTAATTAGATACTTTCTTTATTTACATGTCATATGATATCTCTTTTCCCAGTTTCCCCTCTGAAAAAAAGAAATACAGTAAAATAAAATAACTCCTCCCCAAAAAAAACCCCTATTCCCTCCCCCTCCCCCTGCTTCCCAACCCACCTTCTCCCCGTTCCTGGCTCTGGAATTCCCCTACACTGGGGCATATAGCTGTTTCCTGATAGGCTCTAACAGTACCTGACTAATACAGAAGCACAGGCTCACAGCCATCCATTGGATTGAGTAAAGGGTCCCCAATGAAGGAGCTGGAGAAAGGACCCAAGGAGCTGAAAGGTTTACAGTCCCTTAGGATGAACAACAATATGAACTAACTAGTATCCTCAGAGCTCCCAGGGACTAAACCACCAACCAAAGAGTACACATAGTGGGACTAATGGCTCCAGGAGCATATGTATAGCAGAGGATGACCTAGTCAGTCATCAAGAGCAGGAGAGGCCGTTGACCCTGTGAAGGATATCTGTATCTTATTAATTAAGAAAAGAACTCTGAAATACAAACTGAGAGACAGAGGTGACTGTACCAGATAAGAACTTTCACTCTCATATCACCTGAGATACTTTTAGCTTTTCTTCTGCCATTAGGCTTCATTGACATCAGCATTCATAGAGTTGATTAAATGACCGGTCACCTCCACACAGAAACACACATGTTCACACACACGCACACACACACACATGCAAACACACACAAACACACACATACATACACATAGACAAAGTGAGAGAGAGATACAGACACATATAGATATACACACACTCATAGACAAATTAGACATACACACATTCACAACACACACACATACACTACACACATAAACAGCAGACTGACAGAAACACATATAGGCACAGACATATACATACACGTACAGGCACACAGGTACCCACATACACAGATATTCATGTAGGGATACATAGATATACACATGCAGATATGTATAGACACAGACACACACACAAGCACACACACATGCACAGAGAGAGAGAGAGCTAGAGAGAGAGAGGCAGAGAGAGAGAGAAAGGAAGGAGCAAGTGAGGGAGGAAAAGAGGGAGAGGAGAATGAGAGAGAGGTTGAGGCATTCACACAATCATACCTTAAGACCTTTGCACTGCTTCTAACTTTTCCAAGGAATACTCACCCTGCATTAGCCTCATGGTGAATATTTCTTTGTAGTCTTTAATCAAATCTCAACATTCAACAAAACTTGCCTGTGTTACACTTTCTGAAATTTCATTAGTTTGACAAATATTAAACCCGAAATGTTATTTTGTCTACTTTAATTTTTTTCACTATAGTTTGTACAAGTTCCTCACATATATGATAATATATCTGTGATATGTAGTCTTATTTTTCAGTTTGTTTCTTACTATAATACAAACTCCAAGATATCAAATATATGTGAATTTTCATGAAAGTTCCCTACTGTCAATATTGTGAATTGTAAGATCAACTATAATTTCTGCTTGAGTTAATTAATGTCTCCTGCCTAGTCTGTACTAGTCTGTACTAGGTATATGTCTGCCATTCAAAGAGTTAAGAAGAGGTCGGTCAGTATCCTGGAACTGCAGTTACCAGTAGTTGTTACATACAATGTAGGTGCTTGCAGCTTAACTCAGATCTTGAGGAAGAGCATCCAGTGCTTTTCAGCTTGGACCATCTCTGCCACACTGGTAAGAAAATTCTTAAGTGACCTTCAACCTTAGCTGTGACTTCTTCCATTGATTTGGTTTCAATAATGACTCATGTTCATCCTGTAGCTTAGCCACTTCATCTCCCTTTTATTCCATGAAATGTTATGTGAACTGTTTTAGCCAGTTAGTTCTGCTCTCAGTTTTCACTCTTGAGTGAATGTTTGCTGATCAGATCACAAATTATTTCTTAATCTATACTCTGAGTGAATTTGCCTTCTATCAAGTAATCATCTCATGCTGATCCATATCCTTTATAAAACTCTTTTCTGTGCATAACGTATCCAGGTTGGGAATCTAATTAACATCTTGGTAAATGACTCCACTAGCTAACAAGAAAGAACTCTCACCATAGCATGGCACCATTCTCCTTTTACAATACAACTTTACAGAGAATCAAAATTTACACTTGAAGATCTCTTTGCTTTCATACAGTGAGATATGATTTTCAAGATGAATTTTGTTTGGAACAGGGCTTTGGGGAAAGATTTCCCTCCAAATGATGGAAATGTCAAATGGAAATTTTCATTATGTCTGCCATCATCTTATCCAAGAATCTCAGAACACTGTATTAATGGAAGCTGTAGATTTTCCTAGTGTGCCCTTTGGGGTGATTTGATTTTATCAGAAGGATATGGCATATATAAACTTTCCGACATTTCCTTTGAGAGACTTTAAAACTAAGCTTTCATGAAAATAATTTTAAAGTCCATGGCTATGGCTTCATGGTTGCAGCACCTTACAATTCCAATGGTGTTAATGCATTCTCACCGAGCTTAATACTCAGTGCAACAGAAGACATACATGAATAGAAGTAATTTATCTAGGTTTATAAAGAATTTTACAATAAAATTCAATGTTGCAAAACAGTTTTCATGAATGGTAACAGCTTTGGGACAATTAAACTGTATTTCAGGTAACCATTTCAAACAAATCTACAGTATTTAGTGAAGTTCTTAAAGCTTTTAAAGTTTCAGAGTATTAATGTATAGTAACAACTCAGCCATCTCTTGCTCTCACTGAGAATTTCACCAGTTTTTTTCTATCCAATAGGATGTTCTAATGAGATGGATCCAGGTGCCATCACCGGCCAGGTTAAACAGTGAGCACAAGACAGCTGCCACTGTGAGTTAAATATATTTTCTCTCTTTCCATGCGGGAATTCTGGAAAAGCACATTCAACACAAGGTCAGCAAAACACTTCTGAGGTTCACAGTTCATTGGGGAAATCAGCAGAAGGGCTGGCTGCAGCTGGAACATATGCAAATCAACTTGGCATCACTTGCAGTTTCTGCCATGAGGTATCTCAGGGTTGCCAGTATTAAAAATGCATCAGGTTCAAGCCTTCACCTTTACCTTGTACCCCTGAAGGCCACTCCTGGGACTTGGATGAGGCAGTGTCAAGGGTAATGATAGAGGTCACCTGAGAAGGGGCGCTTCATGAGGACTTGCATTCTACAAAATAATCAGGCCCAGGGTATTTGTCATTCTTGTTTTTCAGGTGCCACATACCCTTACAAGAATGATGAACAACATACATTTATCATGCTATTGAGACATACATTCCAAAATTAATTTATCTACTATTAAGAGTTTCTTGGATTACTTATTTATTTGTTTGTTTTTTCATTTGGAATTATTCATTTATTCCGGATCTTTGCATTGTGATAAGTTTACAATGACTACTGCATAAATGAATTGATAAACTGTATATATAAATACCTTTGAAAGCTTTCTATTTTGAAGGTTAAGCACATGCTTAAAACAAAGGGAGAGGATGAATCTGCTCATGTGCTTTGTAGCAAGACAGCTATGAAAATGGTTTTTGAATGGAGAATACTGGGTTTGTGTATGCTGAATAATTCTGTTTTTCCTCCTGATGTCAGTTTTTTCATTAATTAGAGAAGGAATCCAGCAATGAAATAAAAATAAAAAAGTATATTTCTAACCAAATTAATGATTTCCCATAGGAAAAAGCCACAAAGAAAGTATCAAATGTCCTGGAAAATAATCTATGATTTTCCCTATCATATAAATGCTTCATTTGTATTAACATACAATTAAGAAAGTATCCAAATTCCATGAATATTTTCTCTAAGTACAGTAGAAAAAAAAACCCACTGTTTTAGAACACACTGACCAGCTCCAACTCAACTCCAACCCAGTGTGCATACATAGTAGATGTAAGGGACCAGGTATTTGCCAAACCGTGGCTGCTATGATGTAATAGCACATGGACAAGCTGACTCTAGCTATGTGTTTTCATCCATAACAACTTCACCGAAAAGACAAGCTCTTGCTTCTGAGTTAACAGAACTTATATTTAGTTCTTTTAGCTGTTTCCCTTTTGGTAAATTTAAGTAGCATATTAGTTTTATATAAATATATACATGTATATTATATATATGTGTATTTACGTATGTATATATGTATGCATACATATATATATATAATGATTATATTTAAATTAATCCTTCTTTTGTGTTAGGTTTGAAAAACAGTCTTGTATATGTGCAGAATTGTAGTATGTGCATCTAGTTGAAAGAATCTTCAGAGATCCTGGGTTGGTAGAGCAGACAACGAGTGAACTTGGCACAAAGTGAATTCAGCACGGAGATCTCTTTACAACTCCTTTATAACACTGACTGCAATGGAATATCCCAAACTCTATGAACAGAATTGCTGCTTTAAACAGCCCACCCAAGTGAATCTTCTGCCATTCCAGTCAAACTTTTATTTTTATCTGCTCTAAATGTAGCTAAACAGAATGCCCAGAATCTAAAGGGGCATATATAATATGCTACACCTCTTTCTATGAGCTAGATCACCTTTGTCATGGGAAAAGCTCCAAAGAATTGTGTCACTTTCCAAGTGGACCCCGATGAGCAGCATATCCATGTTCAAGGATTTCATGATATTTTGGGCCAGTTTTAAAAAAAATATCCCTCTAGATAAGAAGTTCAGGGTCTTCATCCTATTCTGTAACATAAGGTCTTTGCTTTGACATTATGATTTTCTATGGTGTAAGCTTTTTCACAGGACATTACCAGTAATTTTATAGCTGGGTGGGAGGGCAGTTAGGTCACTGAATTTGGCCCAATTATGTCTCAGAAAGAGTAGGCCATCTGTGCAAGCTATTCAGAGGACGTGTTGAAATCTGTGGTGTCCTTCTCTCCAATCATGTGGTTTCATGCTGGGACGTGAGTGCTAGAGTAAGAGGGGTTTTGTTAAGAGTATGCTTATTTCTACAGTTTTTGCAAGATACCCTTAATAAACATTTACAATAAATTAGTCTGTTGAAGTCAAAAGTAGGTTATGAGTGTGAATAGTGAGTTTGATACTCAAGAAAATTTGAGGGACTAAACATTTGGTGGTTCTCAAAATTTTCAATGCAAACCATGATTGGCATGGATAGTTATTCTTTTGACTCTGATTTAGTTTGATCAAACTCTATTCTGAACTTTCTTACTGATCTTTCTTCCATTATGTTTAACAAATATATTTCACTGTGTTGTAAATAGAGATATGCTTGTTTGTATATATGTGTGTCTGTTTTTTTTTTTGTCTCTGTGTCCATGTATTTGGAAAACATATTTTTATCTTGTCTTTTTCTTCATATTTTCTAAAGAAAAGTTTACTATTTTTCTTTTGTCTTTTTTTTTTCATATGCACATTGAGGAAGAGAGAGGTAGAGGGAGAGAGGGAAAATTGGAAAGCAGTGCAATGAGAAAAGCCAGGCTATATCTTTCAACATAGTTGCTGTCTGTTTTAGTGACTCAATAGAAAATTAGAAAGTGAACATATAGAAAGGTATAGGCCAATAGGATGTAAATCTACTAATAGGATACCATGTACTACAACCAAAGACTCTACTTCATACTGAATATGAACACACCAATGTTGTCCTGTATGGTTCAAATCTATGATAGTCATACTTTTGGTTTTGAATAAGTGCATCCTGCCTATAGCTAGCCAGAGTGAAAAGAATAAACAAAAAGAAATAGATGACAGATAATAGATGAATAAGTTAGATGATGATGATGATAGATAAATAGATAGACAGACAGACAGACAGACAGACAGATAAGTAGATAATAACAAAACACTAACTAATTGGACACTTACAAAATCCGATAAAAACAACACAAGAAGCCCCTTTAAAGCAGCAGCCTAGATTTCCCAAGCTAGAGAGTACATAGCAGAGTAAAGAATCCCCTTTGGTGGCTTCCAAGCAGATGAACAAATAACTGCAGAAAGGTGACATCATCAAATCAGAAGCTTAAATCATCCAGTAGAAAACAGCTAATGAAGTCCCATTAAGGCAGCCTGCCAGAGTTCCTGGTAGAGAGTCCTAGGTGCAGAGTGTCTCTTAGCATAAGGCTTCAAAGTGGAAGAGCAGATACTAACACAAAGAAATAAAATCATTAATGTGGATTCCCACAGATTAGCACACCTTCTGGGGAGGCTGAGGCAATCAGTTGGGATTCTCATTCTAGTTTTCTTTTCATTTAATGTGTTTCATGTGGCCTAACTTCTGGTTTGTCTTTTTCTATGATGGTGGGATAAACAATGGTCATCTCTACTGAAAGATTGTCCATCATCTTACTGTTCTCAAGAACAGCATTTTTGCTTTTGGGATATTTTGCTATTTTAGAGAGTATCAAAGTCCATCACATACACAATTTGAAGAAAAATAGCACAATTTTTAAAGCTTCAACACTTTGTTTGTATCTGCTACTGTATAGAAAATTAGGTCCTTTTGATTTAGCTTAGTAAAAATATTCACTTTGCTTTTCCATCATATGTAGTGTTTATTATATGTGCCCAAGTCTTTAAAACAAATAAATGTATTGTATACAGAAGAGTATAGTCTTTATGCACAGACATTCAGTATTCAAATTTAAGTTGCTACTTAAAATCTGTGTGGCTCTGGACAAGTGTTCTTATCACCAAAGTATCATTTTCCTCATTTCTAAAATGGAAAAAAAACTAATTCATTCTCATGTTTATTGGAAGAATTTAATAAAACAACATCAACATGCCTCATTAAATAGAGGCTTGTGACTCTAAAACATTGGTAAGTTTGACTGTTATTATCAACAAGAATTCTAATATGTACAGCTTAGTGCAGACTTGATACATTTTTTTAAAAAAAACATTTGAATACAGAGAAGCTTCAAACATGTCAAATGTATGTCCTACAAGAATGTTACAATTGACTGGATGAGAGGCTCAAAATAAAATACATGACAGTCAGAGACACAAATTTTCAACCCTGGAAAATGCATAAATGCTAAAAAATAGCTGACAGAAAATTCACAGCAATACCTGTTTTTAAGTTAATTACTTATCTATTTTCTGACTTGTACTTTCTGCAATGTCTGAGATGATAGAAATCCTTGTAGGTCAATTATTTTGCATTTTGAAGTAGTATAATCATAAATATATAGTTATGCCTTTTAGCATTATTATATGGGTATCAATGATTATATTTGAATTTATCTGTTGACATGAGCACTTGAATATTTGAATATCATTAATGATTCTAAGAATCATTGTTGAAGGTTCAGTCAACATGTTGTGAAGGTTTGGGAGGAAAAAATTAACAGCCAAACAGCCTAGAAAAGGGATCTCATGAGGAAGAACACTCATCAGTCTGAAACAACAGCAGGAGTTGATGGTAATCTTACCTGGATATTTGAAATACCCTGACTTTGTTATTTGATTCATTCCAAACTATGATGCAATTGTAACTTATTAGAATGCATTGTAATACATATATAATGCTTTAACTTTCATAATTTTTAAAACCTTGATACTTTATTGTGGTTTGAATATTCTAGGCCCAGGGAGTGGCACTTTTAGGAGGTGTGGCCTTGTTGGAGTAGGTGTGGCCTTTTTGGAGGAAGTGTAGTCACTTTTGTGGGTGGAATTTGAGACCCTACTCTTAGTTACATAGGAAGTCAGTCTTCTGTTTGCCTTTCAAAATGATGTAAAACTCTCAGTTTCTCTTGTGCCATGTCTGCCTGGATACTGCCATGATGATAATGGAATGAACCTCAGAATCTATAAGCCAGCCCAAATTAAATGTTCTCCTTCATAAAAATTGTTTTGGTCATGGTATCTCTTCATAGCAATGACACCCTAACTAAAACAGTTATATCAATATTTTTACTAAAGCAAATTTATTTAAGTGAACTTTGGTAAAACAGAATTAAAATGGTTGCCACCAAGGGCAATGTAATAAGAAGTTTTCTTATTTATATTTTTAAATAACTCTATTGCAAATGTTTGTGTAAAAACATCTGTTGAAGGTGTACTGCATGAGTTGTGATTAGGGACAATTGTACATCTTTTTTTATTTTGAAAGTCCTCAGAGAGGTTTATTATAGCCCAAAGGGCCTCGCATACCACACAATTGTCCATCTTGCATATATTATTTAAGCTCTTATTTTCAAATATCAATGCTCCATGACTGGTTCATTGTATTTGATTAATTATTTTCTTAAAGATATTTTTAGTTATTATTAGTGTGTGTGTTTGTGTGTGCATGCCTGCTTGTGTGTGTGTATGTGTGTGTATGTGTGTGTGTGTGTGTATGTGTGTGTGTGTGTGTATGTGTGTGTGTGTATGTGTGTGTGTATGTGTGTGTGTGTGTGTGTGCATGCATGCATGTGTGTGTGTGTATGTGTGTGTGTATGTGTATGTGTGTATGTGTGTGTGTGTGCATGCGTGCATGTGTGTGTGTGTGTGTATGTGTGTGTGTGTGTGTGCATGTGTGCATGTGTGTGTGTGTGTGTGTATGTGTGTGTGTGTGTGAATGGGCACAGGTGCTAGAGTGAACATGTGGATATGGGGACAAAATGGTGGAGCTGGTTCTTCTCTTTTGTGTGTCATGCTGTGTGACAAATATTTATGCACCAGACCATGTTGCTGACCCTGTAATATTAATTTATTTTTATTATTTGATTGTACTTTTCCCAGTAGGAGTTTTGAAGTCAATGGTCCCTCACCCATGTACTCAACACTTTTCAGAATGAATTTTGGTATAAATTAGAAATTGCTACAGGGACCAGAGAAATAGAGGACAAAATACTGCCTTAAGGAAAATTATGATTAAACTATGTATTTATCCAATGAATTGTGACACCTTCTTTACATTCTCAATATTGTTGTTTTAAATGTGCTGTGACAACAGAAGCAGGAGATTTTTTTCCATCATTTTTTTTTAGTTTATTCACTCTACATCCAGAACACAACAGTCCCTCTCCTTTCCATAGCCCACTTAGACAGCTCCTCCCCTTCACCTCTGAGATGGTACCAACCCACACTGGCACATCAAGCCACTGCAGGACTGGGCACATCATCGCCTATTGAGCTCAGTCAGACAAGGCAGCTCAGTTAGGGAACAGAATCCACAGGCAGGCAATAGATTCAAGAATATCCCTGATTCCAGTTCTTGTGAGACCCACATGAAACCAAGCTGCACATGTTGAGGTGGGCTAGCTCCAGGCACTGTATGCTCTTTGATTGATGGCTCAGTCTCTGCAAGCCCCCACATGTCTAGTTTAGTTGACTCTAGGTCTTCTTGTAGAGTCCCTATTTGCTCCTGGTCTCTTAATCATTTCCCCAAATTTTCCACAAGACTCCCTGAACTCCATCTAATGTTTGGGTGTGAGTCTCTGTATCTGTTTTGGTCATCTACTGGGTAGATCCTCTTAGAAAACAGTTATATTAGGCACCTTAATATAAAAAGGTATCATTATTAGTGTCATGGATTGGCTTTGCCCATGGGAGTGTCTCAAGTTGGGCCAGTCATTGGTTGTCCATTCCCAAAGACTCAGCTCCATCTTCGTTCCTGAACTTTTTGTAGGCAGGACAAATACTGGGTTGAAGCTTTAGTGGGTGAGAGTTCGTGTCCTTATCCTTCCACTGGGAGTGCTACTGGGCTACAAAATGTGGCCACATCAGGCTCTATGTCCCCCATTGCTAGGAGTCTCAGCTGGAGTCATCCTTATAGACTCTCTGGATCCTCCCACATCCCAAGTTTCTGGCATGATCTAGAGTTGCCCATCTACCCCTACTTCTGCTGTGCCAGACAATTTTTATTTACTTTCTAAATTCTCTCTCCTGGCTTTTCCTATTTCGGATTCAACTCCCCCCCCATTCCCCTCACCATTCCTAGTCCCACTCAATTCCCTCTCCCCATCTACCTCCAAAGACAATTTTAATTACCCTTCTGAATGAGATTCAAGCAACTTTTCTTGGGCCCTATTGGATTCTTTAGATCTATGGAATGTAGCCTGTGTATTCTATACTTTATGTCTAATATCCACTTATAGTGAGTACATAACCTGCATGTCTTTTTTAGGACTGTGTTACCTCTCTCAGTATGATATTTTCTAGTTGTATCCATTTGTCTACAAATTTCACGAAGTCCTTGTTTTTAATAGCTAAGTAGTATTCTATTGTGTGAATGAACCTCATGTTTTATCCATTCTTCAGTAGCATCTGGGTTGTCATGATTAAAGAAACTATGAACAGAGTTGAAATAAAATGTTCTTGTGATATGGTGGAGCATCTTTTGGGTATATGCCCAGGAGTGGTATCCCTGGGTCTTGAGAAAAAACAATTCCCAGTTTTCAGAGAAATTGCCAAATTGACTTCCAGAGTGCTTGTACAACTTTACACTCTTACCAGCAGTGAAAGGAGTGTTTCTTCTTGCTCCATATACAGGTAAGGAGATTTTGAAGGGTTTCAGAGAAAAGAGGGCATTTAAATTTAAGTGAAAACTGAGGCATAATATTTAGTTTCATCTTATTTTGTTTTCAATCATGAAAAACTAAATTTCAATGTAAAACTTGAGTCAAACTGGTTTGTATTTCCAGGAAAATAAAATGCATAGAAATTTACAAATGAGTGGTCCACAGGTAATAAAGATGAGGGTCATGACTCTTTTAGACCACATTTGGATGACCTTTGATACAACCAACCTAACTGTAAATGGGATAAAAATAGTGGAGACAGACTGAGATATAAGCCGAGCCATTAGAAACTGTGAGAAAGAACATTTTTGAGAAAGTGTTTGCTTCTGCAGTGTGGAGATTTTTCAGACTTGCATTCTTGTAATTCAAAAACCTCTGCAGGATCTGGAATTTAGAGCTTACATTGTGATTATAGTAATAATTGCTGACTTGTCCTTAACCCTTATTAGAAAGGATTCTTCTTAGAAACGGGGTAATTGAGCAGCACAGGCTTCTAGCTTCCATTCCCTGCACTCCCTGCAGTACAATGAGAGCTATTGTCTTCATTGGCATGTCATGGTGCACAGGCTCCTGCTATTTGGAAGACTATGAAGAGAATCTACAAGATTCCACCTCTGTGGATCTATGATTTGAGAACCAACAAATACCCAGTTACACTCTTTCTTCCTCTTGGTGGTGGGGAAAGGCGTGGTCTCCCATGTGATTAGGAGGGGGATGTGCAGGCCAATCAACTAGGCTTACCCTGTTCTATTCTTCTCCTGGCAAACAAATCTCTCAGCCCACCTTACTCAGTGTTCTAGAGCTGTGCGGAAACACCCTGACCAAAGCAACACTTACAAAGGAAAGCATTTAACTGGGGCTTGCTTAGGGTTTCAGAGATTTAGTCTATTGTCAGGATGGTGGGAAATCATGGTTGCCTTTGGGCAACATGGTGTAGAGAAGTAGCTAGAAGTTTTAGGTAGCAGGAAGAAAGAGACACAGGCCTGACTTGGGCTTTTGAAACTTCAAAGCTTCAAAGCTTAACCCACAGTTGCACACTTCCTACATCAAGGCCACACCTCATTATTCCTCCCAAATGGTGACATTCCCTGATGACTAAGCATTCAAATATATAAGACTATGGGACCATTCTTCTTCAAACTTCTATGTAACCTTATTACCATTTCCCAGATACTGCTGGCCTTTACAGATGCCTAATAAGTAACATGAGAATATTGCCGTTTCCAACTTCCTGTATTAGTTCACTAAGAGGTTCTTAACTCATATAAATAACATACTGGCTATGACTCTGTATTTATTTGAAAAACCTGAATACAAAGATAGCTCCATCTGGCAACAAGGAGTACAACTGACAGTGCAGAAGAGTTTTCTGTGTGCCCTTCTACTATCAGTTATTTCTAAAATAAACCACATGCCAACCCTTATCATTATAGACTAATCTTCCCTAATTATGGTGGTTTGAATATTTTGGCCTCTTAGACTCATGTGTTTGAGTGCTTGGTGCCCAACAGTGACATGGTTAGAAGGTATGGCATTGTTGGAGGAAGTGTGTGACTGTGTACATAAGCTTTGAGGTCTCCTAAGATCAAGGTATGGCCCAGTGTAGTACACAGTCTCTTTCTGGTGCCTGCAGATGAAAATGTAGAATTCTCAGCCCCCTTTCTAGCACATGTCTCCCTGAAAGCCAGCATGTTTCTTTCCAGGATAATGGACATAGTCTCTGAAACGTTAAGCCAGAACCAATTAAATGTTTTCCTTTATAAGAGTGGCCACAGTCATAATATCTCTTCACAGCAATACAACTGTATCTAAGACACTAATTGATTTTAATCTCAGAGCAGCTTACAGTTCTTCTAACTTTTCTGTTTTGGTCTTTAGCAAATATTTTTAATGAAATGGTTATTTTCTCTTGATTTTATCAGTAATTACTTTATTTACATGATGTTAAATAATTACACAATAAGCAATACCATAAGATGTCTTTTAAGTTGTAAAAATAAAATTATTGTTTTGCTTGTGCCAAAATCTTTCAGATATTTATATTTTCTGCCAATCTGAGGGCAAATAAGGTTCCTCTCAGGAAGCTCAAATTTCACGTCATTCCCAGATGAGAGATATTCCTGTGTTTTATTCTTTTACCAGAAATTAGAACTCTGCAGGTTCTGCCTTTGGTCTAGTGAGGTGTTGTAAGGAAAAGGTTCAACTCTGAGTCTCTCTGACCCTATTTCTGACTAACTTCTGACTAGTAACACACTGACTACTTCAGATACTTTCTTACTCTTCTCTGAGCTCCCCAAATCGATGATTATTGTCAGTGGTGAATTATCAAAAGACCCTGAACTTTTTTTTTTTTTGGTTTTTCAAGACAGGGTTTCTCTGTGTAGCCGGGCTGTCCTGGAACTCACTCTGTAGACCAGGCTGGCCTCAAACTCAGAAATCCACCTGTCTCTGCCTCCCAAGTGCTAGGATTAAAGGCATGAGCCACCACGCCCGGCGACCATGAACTTTAATACTAAAGGATTTTTTCTTTCTCATCTTTCTTCTATGAGGCCCTTTATATCTATCTGTCTATTTACCTACCTATCTGTCTGTCTGTCTGTCAGTCTATCTGTCTGTCTGTCCTACTGTCTATCTATGTCCCTACCTATGGTGTGAGCTTATACATATTGGATGTCTTGTTCTGTGTCTGTGGTTCCTAGTGTCAGCTTTCCTGCCCTTACCATATGGGTGATTTATGTTGGCATATCTTTCTCCTCAATTATTTTCCCTCACCTGTGTTCTTCTTTTTGATAAACATCTGAAAGACATTTGTTATTGTTTGTTCACAATTGTCTTTTCCCATAGTGCTTCCTTTTATGCTTAAATTATATACCCACACTTGTGTGCTGTTCAATTTTCCTATATATGTCTTAGTATATTTAGCCTAACTACGTAGATTTCCTGTCATATATTTACAATATTTTTATCCTAAGCAATCCATTATTCTACATGCTTTCTCTCTGCAGATGTTTTTTCTTTTACCTTTTGAGTTCTCCCTTGAAATATAAACATAATGTGCAGATTGTACAATAGAGCCATAGTATAAGGACACATATGTTATTTGATGTATTTCAAAAATGACACTTCAGCTTTATGAAGGTAGGCTTGTTTGATGATTGCTGTCAATGAAAGCTTAACACTTTTGCTCTGGATCACACCTGAATTTTGTAGTGGATCTTGTAGCTTTTCTAGCCTGGGTTCATTGTCAACAGCACAGAGAACTGTGGAGGTCATGGCAAAATATGATCAAAAGAGAGTTAGGGTTACTATTACTGTGATGAAACAAATAGACCTCCTTTATACCAGATTTGTTGCATGGGATGATTTCTCAGGGGACACCTTTGCATGGGTCCACCAGGTATACCACCCCTGAGTACTGTACTGTATTTCATAACAACTGTAGCCAATGCAGGAACTCAAACTGGAAAGGAACCTAGAGGCTCTGAAGGAGTCCTGCTCTTGGCTTGATCCTCGTGGTTTGCTCAGCCTGTTTTCTTATAGAATCTAGGACAACCAAACCAGGAGAAGTAACCCCCTCAAAGGGAGCTCCCACATCACTGTTTAAGACAATACCCTACAGGCTTGCCTACAGCCAGACCTTATGGAGACATTTCCTCAATTGAGGTTCCCTCCTCACAGATTACGATAGGTTGTGCTAAGCTGACACGAAACTTTCCAGCACAATTGATCCCTTGTCGCTGCTAAGCATCAACCTTTTCTTCCTTATCCATTCTCAATATCATACATTAATATGAATATCATAATATAAAACATTTTACAATCGTAAAATTTCCCACAAACTTTTTCAAATACTGGATGCTAATTGAGTGCCTTTAAAAATCCCAAGTCACTTTTAAAATTCAAAACCACTTTAAAAAGTTTAAAGTCTCTCATCCATGGGCTCTTGTACAATCAAAACTATGTTAATATGTTAATATTTTCATACTTCAAAGGGAAGAACTAGGGTACAATCACTGTATGAATAAAGTAAAACCAAGCCCCAACAGTGTAAACTTAGTTTCCAATGTCTGGAATTTACTCATGATTTTCTGGTCTCTTCTAAAGGGCTAGGGTCACTTACCTGGTTCTGTCCTCTGTAGCATATACAGCATTTCTTCTGGTTGTGGGCGATCCTTGTTCCACTAGTCCTGCTGATCTTGGAGGACATCCTGTGGTACTGCCATCTTCTACTGCTACTGGGCTATATGTTCACTAATAGTAGCCTCTCTTGAGTTCTTTCCATACTGCTAATCTACAGCATCTCTCTGTATTCTCTTCAGACCTGAGGCTCAGGCTGCATCTTCGCTAAGGGCCTCTTCTGGTTTCACATGGTGCCAAGCCTCAGCTGATCTCAGTGACCTCTTCACGCCTTCAGTATCACGTGGGACATTTTTATATATTACCAAGATTGTCTACCAGCACAAGGTCCAACCTTGAACACCTGAGGAAAACGTGTGCTCACTCTAAGGAATCACTTCCCAGAAGATTTCATCTCAACAATGCTAGTCTCTTCTTACACTCCTAAATTCTCAGCTACAATTGATCAACATCAAGCATCCTAGCAAAGCAAAGGTTTTTCATTTTTGTCCTTGTATCTTGGTACCCACAGCAGCCTCTTCAGCCCTATCTAGCCAGAACCATAGACTCTTAAATCAAAATGTGTAAAGCCTTTACAGAATCTTTCAGTGACTCTCAAACTCTCCAAAGTCCTTCTACAGCTGCCAAAAAACCACAGTCAGTTCTCTCCCTGCAATACCCCTCTTTTTGTCTTAGCTAGGATTACTCCTGCTGTAATGAAACAACATAACTAAAATCAAGTTCAGGAGGAAAGAGTGTTTTTGTGTGGCCTACACCTCCTGGATTGCTGTCTATTGAGAAAAGCCAAGGAAAGGACTCATCATACAGGAGAGGAACCTGAAGGCAGGACTTGAGGTAGAGGCCACAGAAGAGAGTTGTTTGGAAATACTTATGGGCTTACTTCTCATGCTTTCTCAGCCTGCTTTCTTTCTTTCTTTCTTTTTTTGACACTTCTATTTTTTATGAGATGTTTTCTTTATTTACAATATCTCCTTTCCCAATTTCCCCTCCAAAAAAAAAAAAAAAAAAAAAAAAAAAAAAAAAAAAAAGAAAGAAAGAAGAGAGAAGAAAAGAAAAGAAAAAGAAAAAGAAAACTAAAACAAACCACTGTTCCCTCTCCCTGCTCACAATCCCACCCCCTCCTGCTTCCTGGCCTTGGCATTCCCCTACACTGGGGCATAGAACTTCCACAGGGCCAAGGGCCTCTCCTCCCATTAATGACCGACTTGGCCATCCTCTGCTATACACATGCTGCTGGAGCCATGAGTCCCCCATGTGTACTCTTTGGTTGGAGTTTTAGTCCCTGGGAGCTCTGAGGGTACTAGTTAGTTCATATTGTTGTTCGTCCTAACGGGCTGCCAACCCTTCAGCTCCTTGTGTCCTTTCTCTAGCTACTTCATTGGGGCCCCTGTACTCAGTCCAATGGATGGCTGTGAGCCTCTTCTTCTGTTTTAGACTGGTAATGTCAGAGCCTCTCAGGAGACAGCTATATCAGGCTCCTGTCATCCAGCACTTGCTGGCATTCTTGATAATGTCTAGATTTGATGATTGAATATGGGAAGGATTCCCAGGTGGAGCAGTCTCTGAATTGTCCTT
>NW_022196906.1:6348610-6370120 GCF_008632895.1 Mastomys coucha
GAATTGTCCTTCCTTTAGTCTCTGCTCCATAGTTAGTCTCTGTAACTCCTTCCATGGGTATTTTGTTCACCCTTTTAAGAAGGAACAAAGTATCCATACTTTGGTCTTCCTTCTATTTGAGTTTCTTATGGTTTGTGGTTTGTACTTTGTGTATTCTGATCTTCTAGGCTAATATCCACTTATCAGAGAATGCATACCATGTGTGTTCTTTTGTGATTGGGTTCCCTCACTAAGGATGATATTCTCCAGGTCCATCCAATTCCCCAAGAATTTCATGAATTCATTGTTTTTAATAGCTGAGTAGTACTCCAATGTGCAGATGTACCACATTTTCTGTATCCATTCCTCTGTTGAGGGACATCTGGGTTGTTTCCAGTTTCTGGCTATTATAAATAAGGCTGCTATGAACATAGTGGAGCATGTATCCTTATTACATGTTGGAGCATCTTCTGGGTATATGCCCAGGAGTGGTTTAGCTGGCTCCTCTGGTATGTTCTATGTCCAATTTCCAGAGGAACCGCCAAACTGATTTCCAGAGTGGTTGTACCAACTTGCAATTCCACTAGCAATGAAAGAGTGTTCCTCTTTCTCCACAACCTTGCCAGCATCTGCTGTCACCTAAGAAACAAATAACTCCATTAAAAAATGGGGTACAGAGCTAAACAAAGAATTCTCAACTGACGAATACTGAATGGCTGAGAAGCACCTAAAGATATGTTCAACATCCTTAGTCATCAGGGAAATGCAAATCAAAACAACCCTGAGATTCCACCTCACACCAGTCAGAATGGCTAGGATAAAAACTTGACCTGCTTTCTTCTACCCAGCGACCACAAGTACATAGGTGGTACTATCCCCAAATCACTACTTAAAAAATTGTCCTATAGTCTTGCTTATAGCCTGATCTTGATGGAGTCTTCTTTTCAAATGAGGTTCCATTCTTGAAGATTGTTTTAGCTTGAGTCAAATTGATACAAAACTATCCAGCCCAAGGCTTAAGGAATCTTATGACTAAACCAAATGTTGGAGATCTTGTGTTCATGGGTCAGACAGACATACATGTATGTAAACATATTATTTGTCAGAGCACAGGTGTTATAGTAGCTTGAGACAAAGAAATACCCTGTACTCTGAGGGACTAAGGCAAACAAAGTCTTATTGCCAAAAAATCAAGTGTTTTGAATCTAGTGGAGATATTTCAAAATGGCAATTTTCCTTCAAGCCTGGCTAGGCATTCCAAGATGGTGTTTTATTGGGGGTGAGGGTGGGATTTGCTAACTGCTAGACTGCTGAAACTAAAAGGCACAGCATTGCAAGGCATTCCTGACAACTGTCGACCCCTGGATCTTTATATCATCATCATGCTACACCACCAATGCCAGGCAATGCCAACAATCCTACTAGGAACAAGTCCAGCACCTTTCCTGAATCTGTGCTTCCTCCAAGCTCCACCTTCCCTAGGCTTTCCTCGTGTCTGGTGCTTTTCTTCCTCAAAAGGACAAAATGGTGAACACTGTGTTTGTGGTACACCAGAGATGTTGCCTTTTGAATTTGGATCATTATTCCCCAAATATGCCTGTGAGCAGTTAGAGTCATTAGAAAATGAAACTGTCTTGGAAATAAAAGACCTAATCAAGGGTATTCAAAGAAGTTGTTGACTGTTCAACCATAGGAATTAAACACTAGATGTGATAGGTTGCATAGACAGAATAATGGGGATTTTTCTAGGAGGCGATTTTAATGACATGAAAGAAGTATCTTATATATTGTATAAAATAATTTGCTAGAGAAAATGCCATCATTTGTCAAATGAAGAAACAGGTTTTATAAAGAGGCTATAGTATGCTTCAGTGAACAATGAGTGTTGAGCAGAAGAGGAAGGTTTAGTTCTTAGTGACTCTCAGATGGCTCTGATGATGATATAGCACAGGTAATCTGAAAACATTACCATAGAAACATGATATGCTAAAAGGGTTGAGCAGAGAAGATGGATTCCCTTTATTCTCCTAAGTTTTCTGGCTGGGTTAAAAATGACATTGTCATAGAAATAACAGAAGGGAAAGTGTATTTTAATTCTAGTGTGCACATTCAGCCCTCTCACAAAAATATAAGACTGAGAGAAAAGTCAGTAAGTGGCTTAAACACCACTCAGAGTTGTAGAAATGACAAAGGGGTGGTTGGGCCTCACGAAGGTGTTTAGAGCAAGTGACTAGAAGATGAGAGTAAGCAATGTTTGGTGAAGGAAGGTCACCTTGGGTTACAGGCAATCTCTATGTGGTTCCTGAGCAACCCTCTTCCAGATACAAAGACTTTAACAAGCAAAAGTTCCTTTATAAGTATAACTTTCTTCTGCAAAGGACAGCTCTGAGGAGCTGTGCTGCACTGGGCTATGTGACCACCTGGTAATAAACAGAATCTCAGAGGTGCACTTGACCACTTGTCATTTTAAAGTGGTGTATCTTGAGCACCTGACAAAGTTTGCTTTACAAATAAGTCCTTGGAGGATATGGAGGACACATGCATAAACTTTATGTGTAACTTTTAATCTGGGTTGAGTTTTATGAAACCAGATTGAAGCATTGTTGTATTCTACAAAATCTTAGTGATTGTGTCACCTCAAAACAGCCAGGTATGTTAGAAGGAACGAAAAAGTTTTCTGAACATTCACCTGTGTCAGTGTACCAATTGCTACTGGTTTATTCTCTAACAACATATTTCCTGTCTAGGCCTAGTGTTCTTCCTTTGTGCTGGGACCATGTTAGTGTCAGTCATGTATCCTCCCTTCCTTCACCCAATATTCAATCTGCTTGAAAAAAAAAATAAGGATATCAAATCTCTAAGTCTATCTCAGAGGTAGAGCACCATTCAGCTTCACCATCTCATATGTCTCTAAATATCTTCTATTTTCCCTTCTTCAGTTTTAAACCCTACATCGTGACCCAATCTCACCTTCTATGTCTATATCTTTGGCTTATAGACTCATCCTACTTATCACCCAAGCTCTACAGTCCTCTTTTGATGTTATTAAACATCGTTTTTGAACAACTGTTTTTCATAGTGTTATATTGTTAGTTCATGATAGTACACTTAATACTTAACACAGTATTTAATGTCTGCACTAATGACAAGTATAAGCCAGTGCAATGACCAATGACATTTAGATGTTGTGGCATACATAGATATTTTGGTCATTCAAGATGCTGTTCCCATGCAAGCTGAGAATCATCCTTCAGCCTTCCTTTTTTTATTTCTAGGGAACAATTGCTTTATCATTGTGTACAAAGAGTAAAGAACATTGATTTCATGCATTTTGATCGGGTTAGGCAGAAAGATCGGAGACTACATGTTCCATAACAATATGGCTGAGTCTAAGATGTGTTTAGGGGTTTTTGAATGAAAACATATTAAGATAAAGGTTTTTCCAGCATCGTGAGGAGTGGGGAGTGCAGATGTCACACCGAATAGCTATTGTCTATCATGCCTGGGTCTTTTATTTGGACATGACTGATGCTTGAGTTACTTGAGCCTCCTCAGCTGCCCTAGGGTCTAGAATGTTAATGTTTGTTGTGGTTACATGACAATTCTTCTGGCAGCAGTAATAGTAATAGTGCTCATATAAATATGTTATATTTTCCTTTGTATGTAATGGAGTGTAGTCCTCTGGTTGCAGCATTTGGAAATACCAGTAGTGTGTGTTGAATTCTCTCTATGTATTCCCTGGTTCAGAAATAAAATATTCATATGAAGATGTATATAATTGTGAAAACATATTATACCTATTGTAGTCACTTGTATCAAATCAACTTTACAATAAAATTCACAACTAAACTAATCTGCATTTGATTCAAATATAGACATTTTTATTTAAAGAAAACACAAAGAAAGGGCCACCTAGACTTGAATTTTAGAGTTAGGGAAAGCTTAGCAATATTTATTCTTAGATGTATTTCTTAAATAGAGGGAATGTTCAATGGATTGTATAAGTAAAAATAAATAAACAAGCTAGTTTTCAACATAATAGTTTTCAAGAGTAAAATAGACATGAAACCTTCATGAGGCTATTACAAATGAAAATATATTTTTAAATGAAGAAAGCTGTTTAAGTTGAAAATCACCAGGCCCTCTATCTGTTAAGAATCATTTCATCAATTGTTTTCTTAATGTTATTTATTTTTCTGAGGACAAATTAATTCCAAGGTCAAGAGCACCTAATTTTAGAAGTTTCCAAAGAGACCTAGTAAATGAATCCCTATAACTTCCTGGTTCATTTGAAGGACACACTCTTGAGAGAGATTTCTCATACAAAGAAGGACTGGTAGAAAGCCACAGGTGATACTTGAGCAGGGAAATTAACAGAATCAGCCAGAACATAATAAAAATAAAAAGTACATATTGCACAGAAACAGAATAAGTTAAAGGAGATTGGGCGAGTCTGGAGTCTTGCATGAAGAATATAATTTGTATATATTGTCAGAAAAGCGCAGGCACTTCATAGGTAGGTTCTCATGAGACTCTGTGTGAGTAGGTATAAGAGTCACTATATAATACATTGAACTGAAATCCCCTTTAAGTTGAGAAAATTAGAACAATAAGGTTCAGAAGTGTAAGCATGAGAAAAGTCGTTCACCAGAGGCAAAGGAGAAACATTTCTAAAAAAGCAGCATGTTGTCCAGTGCAGAGAACAGAGCATCCAGAGAGACCTCTAGGGATATACAAAAAGTCCCTCAGGTACTGCAGCTTGGTTATCACTAAAGCATGTGGATAACTAAACTGTATGATGTTAGAGAAAGAATCACCTCCAAAATCAGAAAAAGTACTTGAGGCCATAGGAGGATAAGATTAGATCCTGTTTTCCACATAGACACCAAAATCCTCCCAAAATCACAAAACACCTAACAAAGTACTCAGCAATATTTACTCAGTGAGAAGCATCACTCCCAAGCCAAGCATACTTCAAGGTTTATTTCATGTAATTCTTTGAAGAAATAACAAAACAAACAAACAAACAATCATCTGCCAAGTCCAATTGATTTAATCAGACACAAAAATAAATCACAATGATATAAATAACTTAATTGATTATATACTTGTTTGTGTGTGATGTATGTATGTTGGAATGTGTATGGAGGTTAGAGCACAACTGCTGGAGCTGTGTTCTCTCCTTCTACCCTTACATAGGACCCAGGAACTGAACTCTGGTCATCGAGCTTCCTCAGTACCACTGAGTACCCACTGAGCCATCTGACTAGCCCAGTGATGCTGCAGACTAGGTAACTTGCTGGGAAATAGCTCAATGATTAAAGTGCTTGCAGTGAAAGAATTAAGACATGACTTCAAGTCCCAGAAACTATAGGCACTCCCCAGGGTCCCTTCAGAGAGAAGGAGACACAGTAAAGCCCAGTTAGTGTACAGGCTAGCAAGCTTGTCACAAACAGATGGAAATAACACTTAGTCAAGCAACTTTCATTAAACTCAGATGATTGCAAAGAAGAAGGAGTCATAGAGGTAGCCACGGGACTTGTAGGGAGAAAATGGGTTTCAGTGTGAAAGAGAAAAGGATGAGAAAGAGGAGGGGATACATGAGTAAAGACATTGCATACGTGTGTAGGGGGAAAAAAGAGTGAGAAATGAGTAAAGTAATCAAATCCATGCCTGGGGAAAAAGAGTGAGTGGAAAAATGTCTTAAACTGTAAGGCAAAGACATATAAATTTGTTTTCTGATATCCACTTATATACCATAGATTTTGTACATATATTCACATGCATTACCACCCACACTACATGAATATATACACATGCATACATAGTACATTTATAAAAACATACACATCCATAGAACACACATAGAAAAGCACACATACACTAGCATTCACAAACACATGCATAACACACACACACACACACACACACACACACACAGAGAGACACACACACAGAGAGGAAAGGAAAACTTAACAAGAGACCTAACCACCAACTAAAAGAATGGAACAATACATTCAGCTCATTATAGGATGATAGAAAATAAAAAAATAGAATTATACAAACTACAAAGAAATGGAGGTACTAATATCCAAAATAATGATAACCATCTAAAATATATAAAAATAAATAATGATCAGAAGAGCTTCAAATAAAAATAGCCAAATCAAATAAGGAATTTGACAACAACAAAAAAATTAAGTCAGGAAATTTGGTAGCTAAATAAAAGGGTAGAAAATAGCCACAGGGGGAAACTCTTTAAAGAATAAGCACTATACTACCAACCAAAGAGTACACATGGAGGGACCGATGGCTCCCAGCTACATATGTAGCAGAGGATGACCTTGTCAGGCATCAATAGGAGGAATGGCCCTTAGTTATGTGAAAATTCAATGGCCCAGTGTAGGGAAATGCTAGGGCAGGGAGTCAGGAATGAGTAGTTAGGGGAGCAGGGGAAGTAGGGATGGAATAGAGGGCTTCTGGAGGGGAAACTGGGAAAGGGGATAACATTTGAAATATAAATAAATAAAATATCCAATTAAAAAACTCTAAAATACAATATGAAAATTATAATTTTAGAAGTGTTTTCATGAAAAGGCCACCAAAAATCATATTTTCATTCTTAATGTTCCCAAAGGTTTTTTTATTTTTGATGTAATTCCCTGAAACAGTTGTGTTATCTATCATATGTGCCCTTTGTCAGCTCTGCCACACCACCTCCATTAGGATCTGTGTGACAAGTTCCACAGACTGAGGCAGTTGACCTCAAAAGGGGGTGGCCTCCTGGAAGAGATTGTGGAACTCTTCACCAGAGAAAAATATTGAGACATAGATCTCATGGCAATCTATCTGTTTTGTTTTCTCTTATCCTTTTTCTTATTTAAATGTTCCTGGTAGCCTAGGCCAAGAGCTTAAATGAGAATAATGGGTAAGAAACCATCCTTTGAGATGGGGTCACTAACATGACCTTATCCCCGGGAAAACCAATGATATACTTTTTAAATCATTTACAAAGCTATTATGATAGATAAAAACTTTCCCAACAATAAAATTTCATATGGCTACATGTGTGTCATATGAGGTGTGTTTTTGGCATATGGTAAAGAAAGCCTTAATTAAAAAGAATTAAAATAGTTTAAATTTATGCATTGAAGATTTATAAAGAATCAGGCATTAGATGTTAAATAATAATTGACCATATGGGCCTAGAGAGTTAGCTTAGAGGTTAAGAGCATTCACCATAAAGATTTATTAACCTGCTCCTGGAAATATGCCACACACATCCCAGGGACTTCCATATCCAGCTGGGGTGGTCCGTGACACAGCTCTTTCTTTGTGTCACTTGAGTCTAGATGTTGAATAAGTACCACATCATAAGGCCTGTCATTGATCCTATATGATAGCCACATCAAGTAGGGTTTGTCCCAGAAGTACAGGGATGGTTCAATATACAGAAAACCATCATTATAATCCACTATATAAACAAACTCAAAGAAAAAAACTACATGATGATCATTTCTTTAGATGCTGAGAAAGCATTTGCTAAAATTCAACACTGTTTCATGGTAAAGGTCTTGGAAAATTCAGGACTTCAAGGCCTATACTAAACATAGTAAAAATTATATATAGCAAACCAGTAGCAAACATCAAAGTAAATGGAGAGAAACTTGAAGCAATCCTACTAAATTCAGAGACTAGACAAGACTGTACACTCTCTCTCTACCTATTCAATATAGTACTCGAAGTCCTAGCCAGAGCAATTAGAAAAGAAAAGGCGATCAAAGGGATAAAAATTGTAAAGGAAGAAGTCAAAATATCACTATTTGTAGATGATATAATAGTGTACTTATGTGACCCTGAAAGACTGAATTTAGAAATTTGGGAGAAAGCATGCTAATGAAAAGGGAAAGGTATTAGTAGAAATGTATGTATACGGTATAACCTTTACTTAAAGGACATAGAAGGTCTCTGCAACGAGCCAAGAATGTAGACTAGCCAGTTTCAGAAACCTGTTGGCCACAAAGGCTCCCCCATAGTTAAGTCCAAAAACAAAAGGCAGGATATGAGCCATCTGGGTAGTTCTAGGAAATGGTCAGCCATAAAGTGAATAACATTGACCAGACCACATTCTTGTGCATAATGAGTGTGTAGGACATTTTACTTATGACCCTGACTCAAATAGGGGCTGGGTCTCTTTAGAATTTTCCACTGTTCTCATGTTATGTTTCCTTGGTAACCCCTTCACCCCCCTAGTTTGTGTTTTTTCCCTTTAAATACCCCTCACTTCTTGTGCTCTTGGTCAAACCCCTCTGGCTTGCCAGGCTCTGAGTTCGACCTAGGTCTGGCCTGAATAAACCTCATGTGATTGTAGCAAGGTTGGTCTCTCGTGAGTTATTGGGTGGCTGTGTTATCCCGAGACTTGAGTGAGGGTCTCCCCAACTATGGGGGTCTTTCAACCCCAAAAATTCCACACAGAACTCCTAAAGCTGAAAAACAACTTCAGCAAAGTGGCTAGATATAAAGTTAACTAAAACAAGTCAGTAGCCTTCCTCTACTCAAAGGGTAAACAGGGTAAGAAAGAAATTAGGGAAATGAAACCATTCAAAATAGTTACAAATAATATAAAATACATTCATGTGACTCTACCCAAGCAAGTAAAAGATTTGTGTGACAAGACCTTCAAGTCTCTGAAGAAAGAAATAGAAGATCTCAGAAGATGGAAAGATCTCCCATGCTCATGGATTGGCAGGAGTCATAGAGTAAAAACAGCCATGTTGCTGAAAACATCTACAGATTCAATGCAATCAAAATTCCAACTCAATTCTTTACAGAGTTAGAAAGAGCAATTTGAAAATTCATTTGGAATAACAAAAAACCCAGATAGTGAAAACTATTCTTAACAATAAAAGATCTTCTGGGATAATTATCATACCTGGCCTCAAGCTGTACTACAAACAATAGTTATAAAAACTGCCTGGTATTGGTACAGGGACAGGCAGGAAGATCAATGGAATATAATTGAAGACACAGAAATGAATCCACACACTTTGGTCACTGATCTTTGACAATGGAGCTAAAACCATCCAGTGTAAAAAAGACAGCATTTTCAACAAATGGTGCTGTTTCAACTGGCAGTCAGCATGTAGAAGAATGCAAATTGATCCATTCTTATCTCCTCGTACAAAGCTCAAGTCCAAGTGCATCAAGGACCTCCATATAAAACCAGATACAATGAGACTATTAGAAGTGAAAGTGGGGGAAATTCTTGAAAAAATGGACACAGGAAAAGTTCCTGAACAGAACACAAATAATGTATGCTCTAAGGTCAAGAATTGGCAAATGGAACCTTACAAAATTGCAAAGCTTCTGTAATGCAAAGGACACTGTCAAACGGACAAAATGGCAACCAACAGATTGGGAAAAGATCTTTACTAATCCTATATCTGATAGAGGACTAATATGCAATATATACAAAGAACTCAAGAAATTAGACTCCAGAAAAGCAAATAACCCTATTAAAAATGAGGAACAGAGCTAAACAAAGAATTCTCAACTGAGGAATACCAAATGGCGGAGAAGCACCTAAAGAAATGTTCAACATCCTTAGTCATCAGGGAAATGCAAATCAAAACAACCCTGAGATTCTACCTCACACCAGTCAGAATGACCAGGATAAAAAACTCAGGTGACAGCAGATGCTGGAGAGGTTGTGGAGAAAGAAGAACACTTCTTCATTGCTGGTGGGATTGCAAGCTGGTACAACCACTCTGGAAATCAGTTTGGTGGTTCCTCAGAATATTGGACATAGTACTACCTGAGGACCTAGCTACTCCACTCCTGGGCATATACACAAAAATGCTCCAAAATATAACAATGACACATGCTCCACTATATTCATAGCAACTTTGTTTATAATACCTCAAAACTGGAAAGAACCAAGTCATCCTTCAACAGCGGAATGGATACAGAAAATGTGGTACATGAATTTCTACTCAGCTATTAAAAACAATGACTTCATGAAATTCTTAGGCAAATGAATGGAACTAGAAAATATCATCTTGAGTGAGGTAACTCAATCACAAAAGAACACTCATAGTATGCTCTCACTGATAAGTGGATATTACCCCAAAGGGTCGGAATACCCAAAATTCAATAAACAGACCACATGAAGCTCAAGAAGAAGGATGACAAAAGTGTGGATGCTTCGGTCTTTCTTAGAAGAAGGAGCAAATACAGAGACAAAGCAATTAGTAGAGACTGAAGAAAAGGCTGTCTTGAGTCTGACCCACCTGGGAAGCCATCCCATATATAGTCATCAAATGCAGACGCTATTGTTGATGCCAAGAAGTGCATGTTGACAGAAGCCTGATATGGCTATCTCCTAAGAGGCTCTGCCAGAGTCTGACACATACAGAGGTAGATGTTCTTAGACAACCACTGAATTGATCATGGGGTTCCCAATGTAGGAGTTAGAGAAAGGGCTGAAAGAGCTGAAGGGGTTTGCAACCCCATAGTAAGAACAACAACATCAATCAAACAGAGCTCCCAGAGTCTAAACCACCAACCAAGGAGTACCCATGGAGGGGCCTATGGCTCCAGCCATATATGTAGCCAAGGATGGCCTTGCCGGCTATCAAAGAGGCCTTTGGTCCTGTGAAGTCTCAATGACCCAGTGTAGGTGTATTCGAGTGTGTGGAGGAGGGAGTGGTGGGTGGGGGTACACCCTCAAAGAAGCAGGAGGAGGGGGAATGGGTAGGAGGATTTTTGGGGGGAAATCAGAAGAGGGGATAACATTTGAAATGTAAGTAAATAAAATATTCAACAAAATAAATAAATGAACAGAAAAAATTACACACACACACACACACACACACACACACACACATATATATATATATATATATATATATATATATATATATATATATAGAGAGAGAGAGAGAGAGAGAGAGAGAGAGAGAGACTTTTAGTTAACACTGAGAAAGGATGAATCTCCAGTATATCTGTGATGATGCCAGAGCAGGGCATGATTTACAGAAATCATGAAAGTTATGAAAGGCATATATACAACTGTGGTCCCAGTTACAACAGGGGTGCGAATCTTTCTCCTGAGATGAGGCTCTAAGGCTATTAATGTTTCTGGCCTGACATTTGTATAGTGAGCTGGTTCTAGAAAAAAGAGTCAATTTTTGATCCTAATCCTTAGGTGGCCATTATATATTCAAAAACACAGTCTTCTATGAATAGAATAACTTTTCTATTCTACTTTGGAGACAGTTACTAAGTTGTGTTTTGGCTTGCTACAGTAACTGTAATGAGTATACTTCTCAATAAGTTTCTTCTTCATATTTAGATGACAGTCTATAGAGATGCCCCTACATTATGCCTTTTGTGGTTAAAGCCTATGTTTTTCTCCTTGAGATAAATGTTATAAGATTCAAAAATCAGTAAACAAGTCATACTTAAATTCTTGCAATTTTCCATAAATCCATTGTAGTTACATATTCCCTGACTCCATTAAAAATTAAAAAAAAAAAGATTAACAGAAGCTCAAATATTAAATTAAAGGTTTACACAAAGTCTGATTTTTTTCTCTTCCTTGTTTGGAGCTGTGTCCAGTAACTGTGCTATGAGCTGGCTTGTTACATAAAACAATAGTTGCAGGGTAAGTATGGGTCCAACATTCATTTTTATTTTTTAATTTAATTTAATTTTATTTAATTTTATTTACTTTTATTTAATTTTATTTTATTTTTGTTTTTCAAGACAGGGTTTCTCTGCATAGCTCTGGCTGTCCTGGAACTCACTCTGTAGACCAGGCTGGCCTAGAACTCAGAAATCTGCCTGCCTCTGCCTCCCAAGTGCTGGGATTAAAGGTGTGCACCACCACCGCCCGGCACAACATTAATTTTTAGGTACAAGAAAGTAAGTCATAATCATCTCTCAGAACCTCATGAGGAAAACAATATCCTCAGTCCACTTTTTTAAAACTGTTTTTGTGCATGCTTTACCATTTAAATGAAGCTGATTCCACACATGCCATTAAACAGAGAAAACAGTACAAAGCACTGCATTTTGTATCCATTCATCTAAGTTTGTAACCATGATTGAAAAAGTCCTTTATGCTTGCTCTCAAAAGGCAAACTCTTTCCTGTAATTAAGGTTCTAATTGTTATGCTGCAGTTTGTTCACAGAGGTGTCTCATGGCCTCTAGTGGTGTATTGCATGTGTGCATTTTGAAGCATGGACTTAGGGTTCCAAGATAAAGCACTGCATTCCAGAGTATAAGAGGATAGAGTTTTACAAATGTCACATCTGTTCTGGAATTCTCTGGGGTTTTTCTTACTTTCTTCCTTTCCATATGTATTCTAAGATGTGGAAAAACACTCCCTGTGATGATTTAACAGAGCAATTTGAACAGTTAAAGGAAGGGTCAGATCCAATGAGATTGAGAACGTGGAGATTCTACAGAGAAGAATGGAAGAAGTGGATTTCAAATACACAAAGAACACACTGCTGGATATTTCTTAGTAATAGAAGAGCAAGCTGCAAGCTGTGTCTCTGGTATTCAATTTGCTGACGAGCACTGAAGTGAAGTCCTTTCTTGACATCCAGAGCATTATTATTATCGTTCATGCTATCAACTCTTAATAAAACCCTTTCTTCAAAAAGATTCTTTCATTTTTTTTTCTAACCTTCCTAACAGGTCTTTGATTATTAACCTTGCAAAGGATGAGAAAATATAACAGTTTTCCAGTGTAGTAAAATTAATAAGGAGAAGATGCAAGGTTCATATACATGGTCCTGATTTCAAAAGTCTCTTTTCAAGGCACTGTTCATATTTTACTGATTTGAGTGTAGAGTAGGTGTGGCCATGTTGACCTTGATGCCCCCAGTTCCATAGTATCTTCTGTAAATCCTGAACTCCAACCACTCCAGCTTTTTTCTCACTAATATGTTTTCTTTGTCAACTCTGTCCTTCTTATGTTAAGTACTATTCTCCTATATATCTTGATATTCCTGAAATACTATTTTGGTACCTATTTTAAACATTATTCCTTCAGCAAAGCATGCTTCAATTCCAAAGAAGCTGTCAGTATATGCTCATAAAAGATGCTTATTAATTTTGTTAACACGAGTATGATTGACTGAGTCATGAAATTCTTTAAAATCAGTATTCTTCAGCATTAAAAACCCATTGATTCATGATTTTACATACCATGAGTATTTCATTACACATAGAAGCATAATGCCACTTATGTTACACAATAAATAGCAAATGTCAATGACTATTTCTTGGAATAACACAATAATATGTTAAATACCCATACACAGAAAGATTACTCATTTTATGCAATGAAAACATAAAACTACTCTAGTTCTGGTTTGGATACTAACATTTCAACCACAATTTTCTTAAATGGCTACCTTGGTTTCTGACATCTTTAGCCTGATAGCCAGACTCTTGGCCCACTGCCATTTAACTCTATTTTGCTTTCTCAAAAATTGAGAACATTCCCATTAGTAAAATGTGCTAAATTCATATCTATCAAACTCACTACTCAACTTCTAATTCATTACCACTGTGTAGAGGTTCAGCTACCAAACAGAGGCAGAATGGTATCTTAAACTTTTCTGCCTTGGCACAAACAATACAGACCTTTCCACATAATCTCGGTGGATTTCCTTGACAGGTAGAAGCAATTCCAACTGTACTTTAGGGAAAAGTCTGTTTGCTAAAACATCAGCAGTGGGAGATTGTTCCAGCTCACTGGAATTCTATAATTTAGAGGATAATGCTTAGACCTAGAAAAACAAAGCTGAGTGATTTTGAAATGTCACCATTTTAAACTAGCTATAAGTCAGATTCCATGGAGAGTGCTTAAGCAATGTTTGAAAAAGATGTAAAAATCATTCTGTGTGTGTGTGTGTGTGTTTCTCCTCTCTCTCTGTTTCTCTCTCCTTCCTCTCTCTCTCTCTCTCTCTACTGTCTGTCTCTGTCTCTCTCTGTCTGTCTCTCTGTTTCTCTCTCCTCTGTTTCTCTTACTCTCTCTGCTTCTTTCTCCTTCTTTCTACTGTCTGCCTCTGTCTCTGTCTGTCTTTGTCTCTTTCTGTGTCTGTCTCTCTGTTTCTCTCTCCTCTTTCCCTCTGTTTCTCTCTTCTCTCTGTTTCTCTCTCTCCTCTCTCTCTGTCTACTGTTTGCCTCTGTCTCTCTCTACTGTCTCTGTCTGTCTCTGTTTCTCTCTGTTTCTCTCTGTTTGTCTGTCTCTGTCTCTCTCTCTCTCAATTTTCCAAAGACCAGAAGAAAAAGACACACAAAAAGAAGCAAGTCAAATATTTTTGGTTATTCATCACAAGGATTCATACTCTAGAGTTTTACTTTTTCAAATGTCCCATTAAATATGTCTTTCTTCTATAGGACATGAAATTAGTATAAAACTCACATTAACTTGTTATGGTATTGCAAGAACACATATCTCTATCTCTACCTAAATGTAAATTAATTTTTCAGCCTTCACTAGTATTTGATTGTAATAAGATAGCTATGTTAATTTCATATAATACATGAAAATAATTTCTATAGCATATTAAGAAAATATATTCATGCACAAGAGCAAGCCAGTCAACACTGCAGCATGGAAGGTGAAGGACTTCCTGGCCCTTTTCTAACTGAGAAACTATTGGCAATTAATGGCTGCTTGAGAAGGAAGATTTGGACTTCTTTAAGAATGTGGTCTCTGGTAGGTTGAGCATCTTTCAGAGGATGACCCCACACTCATGTATAAGCAGCATTAATTGGATTTATTCATTAGGTTATAAAAAACAAAGGATATGAATTTAGGACAGTGATGAGAGAAGGGACTGAGGAGGAGTTGAAGGCAGCTGAAGGAAAGAGTATGATCACATACATTGTGTTCTTGCATGGGAGTATTAAAAAACTATTGTGTTAAGTATTTAAAAAACAAATCAAGATTTGTTTATAATGATTATTTTGCATAACAAGTTGTCTTTTGATTCAGTTGAGGTTATTGATAATCCTCCACATTTTCTGTGAAGAAAAAGCTAACTACATTTAAACATTTGTAAAAAGAAATTAATATTCTTTTTAGTTGATGGCTTAAACTCTGGGGGCTCTCAGGGGTATGGATCAGTTAACACTGTTGGTTTTCTTATGGAGTTGCCATCCTCATAGGTTACAGAACTATGGTAGGGTAGAGAGGAGGGAGGACAACACTTAGATGGCAAATAAATGAAAGAATTAATTACAAAAAAGAAATAAATTATTTTTCCACTGTGTATTCACAGTCACAATTAATATTTTCCCATATCAGGGAGCAATAACTGCTTCTCTGCAAATACTGGCTGATGATATCAAAACAGTAACCTTTGCTCCTCGATTCACTATGTTCCCACAATACATTGTGTTATTTGCTTTGTTGACAACAAGCAGTCAAGGATTTGACATTATATCACTTTCAATTAAGTATGAAAGAGTGGCAGACAGAAACTCCAGGGAAGACACATTTTGACTTAGTGTCAATATAAAGCACCATGGTTCTTATTCTAGAGAAGATGAAATATGACATATAAAATCCCTGACACTTGAAAATCAAAGCTGGCATGAAATGTTTTCATATCTTCACACTGGTGACCAGAATGCTTTGCTTTTTCTCTTGTACTGCCATTCTATTTAAACCCAAATTGGAAAGCCAGACTGTGAGCTTGAGCCCCCAACTATCCTTGCTATTGGAACAATATTCTCTACTGCACAATAACCAAATGTCATTTAAAACCTGTCTTATTATGTAGCATGCAATTGCAAAGGCAAGTACTACGAGAAACAAATTCTGAGACCTAGAGTAATGAAGATGAAGACTATGATGAGGATGGTAATGAAGGCAAATATGATTGTTTAAGGGAGAGCCTGAATTCATTAAATCATTTTGAAAATTACATGTCACAGCCATACAATGTGACAAGTAAAGGCTGAAAACTTGACATTTAACAAGCACAGACCACCAAATGTCAAAGAAGCAGACTGACTCCTCCTTTTCAAACACCACCAAGAGTTTCACTGTATTTTAAATAGGGATTACTCTTTCCTCTTTTGCTAAATTCTGATTCCTCATTGGATGCTCTTGTGGGCAAAAGCTTTCTAAAAGTATTTAAAGTGCCATCTGGAATTTCTGCTACTTTGTGTTTGGGAACATTTCAGTTTAAGTTTGTACTTAGGAGTCATTTCACATCCACTTTAGGTGATTTTTGTGAGGGTCATTTTGTCTACACATCTCTTTAGAAAGCTAAGTTTGAATACAGCAGATGCCTGCTGCTGCTGCTGCTGCTGCTGCTGTGGCTGCTGTTGCTCTTTTTGCTGCTGTTACTATTGCATCTGCTGCTGCTTTTGTTAAGATAATAGATTCTGGTGTCCTCAAGCTGACCAAAGATTACTATATGTTTTATTTCAGTATCAAGTCTATCCTGTTTTCTATGCAGCTCTGTGAGTCTTGATCCATAGTTTTGTATTTGTATTACAGTAGTATGCAGAACCATAAAAACATGCCTGGTGCTTTTTACCTGTTCAACATGTCCCTCTTCCTTAGAGTCTGTAGGATAAAGCAATCAATTTAGTGTTTCCATTCCATTGTCTTTTCAGAATGTCATCGGCTTTGATTCATTAAGTATATTACTTTTCAGAATGTTTATATTCCCTAAGCAGCATGCAGTTTTAAATCTCCTTCTTTTCTTAGAGTGTTTTGTTGCTTGTTCCTTTCACAAAGTAACAATGCATTATATGGATGTTCCAGACCTTGGCCATGCTTGCTAATCTAAACACCACTGAGAAAATCTGTAACTCTGGTTTTGCATCCAGAACAGATGTAACCCTGGCCTTACAGAATGATTTAGGGTGTTTTCCCTATGATTCCATGGTTTACAAGATGTATTAAAATAGTGGCATGTGCTGTCTTAAATGTTAGGAGAGAGACACCTGGCTTACTTCTTTATTTGAGAGTCTTATTTATATTGAAATAATTATTTTGTGCACATTGGCCTGTAACAGTATATGCTTCTCTGTGAACATTTTCTTGAATTTCTTTCAAAGACAATCTCCATTTTGAATTAATAAATTATATTCATGGGCATGATGTTATTCATATTTTCTTTTACAGTTACTATTCTCTTGCAAATAGTGTGACTATTTCATTTATTGGGTCTTCAAATTGTTTTCCTCCTTTGTTATTTGAGTTCCTATAATGTGTCAATTGTTTTGATTATTCTAAAGGAGCAATGTTTGGTTTTATTGTGAAAGCTTTGCTAGTGGACTCTTTTGTTGTTTTGTTTTTATTTCACTTACAGATGCTGTGATTGTTACCAATTCTTACCTTCTGCTTTTAACTTAGCTCACATACTACTGTTATGTTTCTTAGGGTGGAGTATCTCTCAACTCTTTTTTTTCCCAGCACATGAAATCAACACTATTAACTTATTGTAAATACTGCTTCTGTTTCCTTACAAAAACATTAAGAGACTGTAGAGATAGCTTTATAATAAAAGCACTTTCTGCTCTTTCAGAAGACATAGGTCTTGTTTTCAACACTCAAGATGATCAGAACTTCCTATAATACTAGCTTCTTCTGGCCTATTTATGCATGTGCACATGCACACAGACATATAAATAAAAATATTTTAATAATTAATCGGTAAAATTGTGGTGAAATATGGACAATTCAATAAAAACAAAATATTGCTGAATGGCTAGTGCATCAATGATATTATATATAGGGAATTTAATAAGTAGGGGCCAGATAATAGACAATTATGATTGACATTAGCACAAAGTAAAGAATCGTCTATGTCTACAATGTGTTGACAATGTGAAGGTTTTTTCTTAATACTTTCCTTTTTGTTAAATAACAAAAATCATACGTATTTGCTCTCTTTCTGTCTTACACAAACACCCCCTCACACACAAATACACTTTTCTGCAACTAAGTCTCCACTGAAGAACACTGCACACACAAATTGATTAATTTTTACTAATGTTTTCTTATTTCTTGCAGGTGGATTTTTGTTGCTGCTGCTGCTGTTTTGATTTTAGACAAGGGTCTCATGCTCAGATTGCCTTGACTGCAGGTGTGAGTCTCCACTCCAGAGCTACTTGATGAGACTGAGTTCTTTTAAGAGTAGAGAGTGACACTCCAAAACTCTTTAATGAGAAGCATTCAAATGTGAAAGAATTGTGAAGTAAATATAAATTATACTGTTGAATTATTTTAAATTGCATAAATAGTTATACAAAACTACATTTAAAGTTATATCTTACATTTTAACTCTATCTTATAGTCTGTAGAAAATAATCACTGAAAATATAGCATGTAATTTCTAGCTAATATGCTAAAGGCCAGTTAAGAGAGAGATAAGCAATACCACTATGAATGTGCCCAATATAGTTTGATCTTGGGAAAGGAAGTTAATTGATAATTACAGTAATAATGCTCAAACCAAAAGAAAGAAGAAATCCAAGATAAATTAATGCCAGATGAAAAAAGTTTAAAGAATGCAAATGTCCTGGAAATAAAATCAAAATTTTCAAATATCATTGAATGGATTCACCTTTTAAAATGAAGACATTTTATTCTGAAGTATAAAGTAGTACATGACATGAAAGTAGCAAATGTTTGTCTCCAAATCAAAAACATTACGAAGAGCCCATAAATGAATCCCTTCTGAGTTATTTCTTTTGTATGGAGTTCCTAGTCTAGGAAAAGCTGATCTTCACAGAACGTTAATCAGATAGAATTGCTGAAGGAATGATTTTGGCAGGGCAGTAAATTCATGGCTTTAAAAACTTGTCCAAAAGTATTGATGTGCACATTAAAAGTTACTACATGTCAACTGAACTTTAACACACTGAGATATTTAAGAATGGTGCATCAAAATTAAAGAGCATAATTTTGCCAGAAAAATATGCATTAATTTTTATGTAGATGATGATGTAAAATGATAGGTGAACTAATTAGTTTAGTTAAATACACTACTTTAAAACATCATGTTACATTCTCTAACTGTATGGAATTCTTGTAAATTTATTAAAGGAAAGTTTTTAGCTCTAGTGGGAGAACTATACAAGTGATTACTAATTCTGTCATTAGCAAACAGTCAGTTCATTGTTATCTCCATGTCGACCAGGTCTTCTATCCAGGCCACTTGTATTTAGCATTCATGTCATTCTCTCTCTTCAAACATCAATAAAATCTCAGCAGAGCATCTGCACTTTGCCTTATTACATATTTGGTAGATTTATCCAAACTCTGACTTTTAATATCTCTTTCTTACTTTTTATAAAACCATGCATAGAGATACCTATCTTGGTTACGTTCGTTTTACTGTTTTCCTTTGGCTTCCTCTGCCTCTAGGACCTATATAAGGCCATTCCTGATTGGTGGTAAGTACATTGCAAGTGCTCAGTGAGTCAATGCTGAAAGAGCAGATGTGTGCTATGTTCCTCCAGTGAACTTTCCAGTTACTTCTCAACCTAAATCAGTAAATGAAGGTTTGTCTTTAAAAACACAGACTCTAGCACAACACCCAGAGGAAGCTCCACTCCCAAGTGCTCTAACACACCCAGGATCAGAGGTGAGGAGGACTCAACATCTGTCCCAACACCGGGAGTAACAAGGACCAGCAGGAACTCCACCAGCCCAATGTCTCGGGTTCCTTCTGGTCTCTCTGAGCTGGTGTACTGAGCAGACCTTGGGCACAAGCTCTGCAGCCAGTCCCACAACACCAGAGGAAGCTCCACTCCCAGGTGCTCTAACAAGCCCAGGATCACAGGATCCCAGAATCACAGGATCAAAGAGACAGCTTAACTCTGAGGAGTTCTGACACAACCAGGATCACAGGAAGGACAGGCTCCAGTCAGATTTAGCAAGGGCAGGTAGCACTAGAGATAACCAGATGGCAGAGGGCAAGCATAAGAAAATAAACAACACGAAGCAAGGTTACTTGGCATCATCAGAACCCAATTCTCCTACCACAGCAAGTCCTGGACACACCATTACACTGGAAAAGCAAGATTCAGATATAAAATCACTTCTCATGGTGATAATACAGGACTTTAAGAAAGACATAATAAATAGCACTCTCAAAGAAAAACAGGTAAACAGCTAGAAGCCCTTAAGAGAAAGCACAAAAATCCCTTAAAGAACTACATGAAAACCCAACCAGTGAAGGAAATGAGCAAAACCATCAAGAATCTAAAAATGTAAATAGAAACAATAAGGAAATCAGAAAGAGAGACAACCCTGGAGACAAAACCTAGGAAAGAAATCAGGAGTCATAGATGCAAGCATCACCAACAGAATACAAGAGATAGAAGAGAGAATCTCAGGGGCAGAAGACACCTTAAAAAACATTGACACAACAGTCAAAGAAAAAGCAAAAAGCAAAAAGCTCCTAACCCAGAACATCCAGGAAATCCAGGATGCACTGAAAAGGCCAAGCCTAAGGATAATAGGTATAGAAGAGAGTGAAGACTCCCAAGGTAATGGGCCAGTAAATATCTTCCACAAAATTATAGATGAATACTTCCCTAACCTAAAAAAAGAGATGCCCATGAACATACAAGAAGCCTACAGAACTCCAAATAGACTGAGCCAGAAAAGAAACTCCTCCCATCACATAATAATCAAAACACCAAATGCTCTAAACAAAGGAGAATTTTAAAAGCAGTAAGGGAAAAAAGGTCAAGTAACATATAAAGGCAGGCCTATCAGAATTACACCAGACTTCTCACCAGAGACTATGAAAGCTAGAAGATTATGGGCAGATGTCATACAGACCCTACAAGAACCCATGCCAGCCCATGCTACTATACCCAGCAAAACTCTAAATCACCATAGATGGAGAAAACAAGATATTCCATGACAAAACAAATTTACACAATATCTTTCCACAAATCCAGCCCTACAAAGGATAATAGATGGAAAACATCAACATAAGGAGCAAAATTACACCCTAGAAAAAGCAAGAAAGTAATCTTTCAACAAATCCACACAAACCTAATTCCACCTCTTAAAATAAGAACAACAGTAAGTGACAATTACTTTTTCTTAATATATTACTATGAAAATTAATATCACTAACATATCCTAATCAACTGAAATCCAAAAATATGAGGAACTAGAAATTTACTGACTGTCATTCAATGGTCTCTCTAATTTGGTAACTGGAGAAATAGGTCCAATATTGTACAATCTATATACACTTTCAGCTTGTTTGTACATGACAGTGTCTTGATGTGTACAACATAACGGTCTTGAAATCTTGCTTCTCCTATCTCAGCCTCTCTATTAGGAGTATTGTTTATTTCATGTTTTTACACTATACTATGGTTTTCAGAACAGCTTATATATTTCAAAAGAATTTATATACCAAAAGAAACAGACAATTAACTATGGAGGTTGCTTGTAAGAGAACAACAAAGAGTGAGACTGAATGCTTTGCTTAATGTTTGTAACTCTTGTATCAAGT
>NW_022196906.1:6371045-6382197 GCF_008632895.1 Mastomys coucha
TAGGGTACAAAAGGGAAACAAGAATGTGATTTAATTCTATTTATTTAAAATATGTTTTTAAATGTTAATAAATTCAGACAAATTGAAATCATGTAATTTTTCTCATCATAATGCAATAAAAGTGAAAAAAAAAACCCACGGACTCTAGAAACTTAATTCTTTTTTCAGAATTTAGATACCTACTTTCAACCTAAAACAAGTGGGTTTCGTTGTTGTTCTTGTTGTTGCTGGTGGTGGTGGTGGAATATTTTTTAACTCCTGTTTTGTTATATTTGGATGAATGGATAGGTAATAGAAATAGATAGATGACAGATAGTCATATAGACAGACAGACAGATTGTGTGTGTGTGTGTGTGTATGTATGTTTGTAGATGATAGGTAGATTATACATAGGTGACCAATAGATAGACAGACAGATAAACATAGTCATATAAATTATTAAGTAAAATCTTTAGAGGGTTTTTGGTACTTAGCCAAGGCCTTATAAATGCTTAGTACTAAAATTTTAAGCCTCTCATAGCCTATCCTCTGCCAACAGGTCCACATAGTACCCCTAAAATTTCAGTGATTGTTTTATATTACCAATGTTATTAGTGCTTCCCAGTATAACCATTAATTATGTGCTTAAATAATTAAACCAAACTTGAAATATTATGTTAATACAGAAATAAACACATTAATGCATTAGAAATATTGATGACTTTCTCCTAAAAAAAAAATCATATCAACCATTATTGACAGTAGCCGGGCTGTGGTGGCACACACCTTTAATTCCAGCACTTGGGAGGCAGAGGCAGGAGTATTTCTGAGTTCGAGGGTAGCCTGGTCTACAGAGTGAGTTCCAGGACAGCCAGAGGTATACAGAGAAACCTTGTCTCACAAAAAAAAAAAAAAAAAAAAAAAAAAAAAAAAAAAGAAAGAAAAGAAAAAGAAATACATACAATGGCAGAACATCTCCGTCTGAGGCTTCCATGGTATCTCTTTTCTATAGTAAATATATGAACTTGGTTTGTGCTGTGTCTGGGTTTACAAGGGTTTATAGCCATTGGATTTTATTTTGTAAGCTTCTATAATTGAATAACTGTTGCAATTCTCTAACTAGATTTATTTAAATGTAAAACAGATGCGGTTGAGCTAGTTCAGGGTGGGAGAGCAGCAGAAGGCCTTCACATTGATATGTTGGTCCTATTTCTTTTTAGCCATTGCCCTCTTAAATTTATTTTTTATTTTAAGTATGGGACAGAAAACAGCATCTATATTGTACTATATTTTACTTTAGCTTTAAATTATTAATGTTTCTGAGGAAATAATATTTTGATTTACCCTCTTAATTCATTAATTCAGGAAACAAGTCTCACTGCATATCAAGAATGAGAAAACTGCAACAAGGAAATAAACTGATAATAGCATTTGAGAATGAGAATTTTAGCCTTTAAGTATTTTTTTTGAGGATATTTTATTTATTTACATTTCAAATGTTAGCCCCTTTTCCAATTTCCCTCTTAGAAAAACCCTAACTTATTCCCCCTCCTCCTGATTGTGAGGGTATGCTCCCACCCACCCACCTACTACTACCTCCCATCCCTCACATCCCCTACATTGGGGTGTCAACCTTCACAGGACCTAGGGCCTCTTCTCCCATTGATTCATTTGTGTCTAAGTTGCTTCACTTAACATGAGTAGTATTCCAATGTGTAAATATGTACCACATTTTCTGTATCTATTCCACTGAGGGACATCAGGTTTGTTTCCACCTTCTGGCTATTATAAATAAGGCTGCTATAAACATAGTGGAGGAGATGTCCTTATTACATGTTGGGGTATATGCCCCAGGAGTGGTATATCTGGGTCCTCAGGTAATACTATGTCTAATATTCTGAGGAACAGCCACACTGATTTCCAAAGTGCTTGTACCAGCTTGCAATCTCACCAACAATGGAGGCGTGTTCTTCTTTCTCCACATCCTTGCCAGCATCTGCTGTCACTTGAGCTTTTCGTCTTAGCCATTCTGACTGGTTTGAGGTGGAACCTCAAGGTTTTTTGTGTTTTGCATTCCCCTGATGACTAAGGATGTTTAACATTTTTTAAGTGCTTCTCAACCATTCAAGTTTCCTCAATTGAGAGTTCTCTGTTTATCTCTGTTCCTCATTTTTGATAGAATTATTAATAGGGTTATTTGGTTCCCTGGAGTCTAACTTCTTGAGTTCTTTGTATATATTGGATATTAGCCCTCTATTGGATGTGAGATTGGTGAAGAGTTTTTCCCACTCTGTTGGTTGCCATTTTGTCCTATTGACAGTGTCCTTTGCTTTACAGAAGCTTTGCAATTTTATGTGGTCTCATTTGTCGACTCTTGATCTTAGAGCATTAGCCATGGGTGTTCTATTCAAGAACTTTTCCCCTGTGCTCATGTACTTGAGGTTCATTTTTGTATTTTCAATTCTATTCCATTGATCGTCCTACCTGTACCAATACCATGCAGTTTTTATAACTATTGCTTTGTAGTATGGCTTGAGGCCAGGTATGATAATTATCCCAGAAGATCTTTTATTGTTGAGAATACTTTTCACTATCCTGAGTCTTTTGTTACTCCAAATGAATTTTCAAATTGCTCTTTCTATCTCTATGAAGAATTGAGTTGGAATTTTGATGGGGATTGCATTGAATCTGTAGATTGCTTTTGGCAAGATGGCCATTTTTACTCTATGATTCCTGCCAATCCATGAGCATGGGAGATCTTTCCATCTTCTGAGATCTTCTTCAGTTTCTTTCTTCGGAGACTTGAAGTTCTTGTCACACAGATCTTTCACTTGCTTGGGTAGAGTCACAAGAATGTATTTTATATTATTTGTGACTATTGTGAATGGTTTCATTTCCCTAATTTCTTTCTTACCCTGTTTATCCTTTGAGTAGAGGAAGGCTACTGACTTGTTTTAGTTAATTTTATATCTAGCCACTTTGCTGAAGTTGTTTTTCAGCTTTAGGAGTTCTGTGGTGGAGATTTTGGGGTCACATAAGTACACTCATCTGCAAAGAATGATATTTTGACTTCTTCCTTTCCAATTTGTATCCCTTTAACCTCCTTTTATTATCTAATTGCTTTTGCTAGGACTTTGAGTACTATATTGAATAGGTAAGGAGAGAGTGGCTAGCCATGTCTAGTCCCTGATTTTAGTGGGATTGGTTCTAGCTTCTTTCCATTTAGTTTGAAGTTGCCTATTGGTTTCCTGTATATTGCTTTTACTATGTTTACATATGGGCCTCACTTTTCCTTAATATCTCTTAATATCAATGGACTCAATTCCCCAATAAAAAGACATGGACTAAGGGACTGGTAAGTAAACGGGACTTATCATTTTGCTGCATACAGGAAACGCACCTCAGAGACAAAGACAGACACTACTTCAAAGTCAAAGGTGAGAAAACAATTTTCCAAGCATATGGTCCCCAGAAACAAGCTGGAGTAGCCATCCTAATATCGAATATAATTGACTTTCAAACAAAAGTTATTAAAAAAAGAGAAAAGGAAGGACACTTCATACTCATCAAAGGAAAAATCTACCAAGATGATCTCTCAATTTGGAAGATCTATGCTCCAAATGCAAGGGCACCCACATTCATAAAAGAAACTTTACTAAAGTTCAAAGAGTACATTGCACCTCACCAATAATAACTGGAGACTTCAACACCCCATTCTCTTCAATGGACAGATCATGGAAACATAAACTAAACAGAGACACAATGAAACTAACAGAAGTTATGAATCAAATGGATTTAACAGATATCTTTAGAAGATTTCATTCTAAAGCACAAGAATATACCTTCTTCTCAATACCTCATGGTACCTTCTCCAAAATTGACCATGTAATTGGCCTCAAAATATGCCTCAACAGATCCAAGAAGATTGCAATAAACCCATGCAATCTATCAGGTCACTACAAACTAAGGCTGGTCTTCAATAACAACAAAAACAATGGAAAGCCCACATATACAAAGAAACTGAACAACACTCTACTCAATGATAACTTGGTCAAGGAAGAAATAAAGAAAGAAATTAAAGACCTTTTAGAATTTAATGAAAATGAAGGCACACCATCCCCAAACTCATGGGACACAATGAAAGCAATGTTATTAGGAAAACTCATAGCTCTAAATTCCTACAAAAAGAAACACTAGCAGCTTGACAGTACACATGAAAGCTCTAGAACAAAAGCCTATATTCAACAAAACTGGAAAATCCGGATGAAATGGACAATTTTCTATACAGATACTAGTTACCCAGTTAAATCAGGATCATATAAACCATCTAAACAGTCCCATAACCCCTGAAGAAATAGCAGTAGACAGTAAAAGTCTCCCAACCAAAAATAGGCCAGGACCAGATGATTTTAGTTCAGAATTGTATCAGACCTTCAAAGAAGATCTAATAGCAACTCTCTTCAAACTGTTCTACAAAATAGAAACTGAAGAAACACTACCCAATTTGTTTTATGAAGCCACAATTATACTTATACTTAAACCACACAAAGACCCAACAAAGAAAGAAAACTTGAGACCAATTTTCCTTACAAATATCGAGGCAAAAATACTCAATAAAATTCATGCAATCCTTCAAGTATTTAATTCTGTATATTGTATCCCAAGTGCGCGTAGCAAGACTTCTCAGATGGCCATTGTTCACATGTCTCATTTGCTTGATATTTTTCTTTGAGACACACTCTCACTACATATCCCAGACTGCCTCAATATTTCTGTTTTCAATGCTGGTGTCAAAGAAGTGATTCTCCTGCCTTGTTTTCTGACTTACTGGAAATAAAGTGGAATGGCTTCATACTCATCCTTGGGCCTCTCTTTTACATATCAATATAATTTGTAAATGATTCACTTGGATATGCTCCTACTTCCAGTGGTAAATTAAATAAAAGCAGTTTATAATTTGATCATTTTATTTTTCAGTTAAATTACTATTACATATTTCTGCCAGGTATGGTGGTTCATGCCTCTAATTTCAGCACTCAGAAGGCAGAGACAAGAGGATCTCAATGAGTTCAAGGCCAGCCTAGCCTACAAACTAACTCCAGGACAGCCAGGGCTACACACACACACACACACACACACACACACACACACACACACACACAAAACAAAAAACAAACAAAAAACCCTCTGTTTGGAAAAACAAAATCAACAACAACAAAAAAATTCAAAAAATTCCACATTTCTTCCTCACACTTTCTTCTCTCCTGAATCTGCCACCTACTATACCCCTTTGCTCTCTCTCAAATTTATGGCCTCATTTCTTTGTTATTGTTACACATGTGTCTAAATGCATATATATAGAAATAGAGTCTACTGAATACACTTAGTGTTGCTCATGTGTGTTTGGTTTCAGAGATGACCACTTGGAACTAGATAACCAAATCAGGGCTCATCCCTGAGGCTCATCCTTCTCTCAGCAGCCCTTAGTTGCCTGTAGTTGCTTAATTCAAGAGTTGGTCTCTCTGAGACTTCACTCTTCCAAAACAGCATGTCTAAGTTTTGATATTATTGGAGTCAATCAAAGCATCAATAAGCTTTCTTTCATCATAGCTAGTAACAGAGGATTTATTAGAATGATACTCAAACCTCTTATTTGTCCAAATTCAATATCATATATTACCATTTTGGTTAATATTGATTACACAATGTGACATTGTTGTATAAATGGCATACAAATTTCTGTAGCTTTATAAGACACAGTTACTCTCATGAATGTTAAAGTACAGGCCACAATATAGATGCTGAAATAAATCATTCATGAATGTAAGTATGTATAATTCTATATAACGTATATATAAAGTCATGTGCCACAGAACAATTAGGATACATTATTAGAAATGTACTTACCTGTGACATTATTGCCATATAATAACTTCTTGATAGGATAGCCCATGGCCCTTAGATTTATTCCACCTAAGCTACATGTTACTGTAGTTGAGACTATTGGAAGTTGTAACAAATGGGACCAGTGTAAGCAAAGGCATGCAAATACAGAAGATGTGTGGGGTAACTGTCAACATAGGGTAAGAATGGTGCACTGAATAGGTCAGTGACTCTGAATGTTCCTTAAGAAGCTTCAGGTTGCCTGCACCTGGTGCTGGGGTAATAACAGAACAGTAAAGCCCATGTCACTACCACATACTGAAGACAGTAAACTTAGTTAGGCTACTTTAAAATTATTTTTGAAATTATTTTAACAGAATTCTTCTTAGCTTTTTAATTACAGCTTAGAGTATATGTTTCCTTGTTTTACTATATACAGTCCTTTTCATTTCATAGACTTTTACTTCTCAATGTTTTGCTTTTTGAGAATTTCATCAATGGATGCAATTAATTTTGATAACACCAACCATCGCTTTCTCTATCCAACCCCTCTGGATCACCAAACAGCCTCCTAACATGACATACTTTTTTAACCTGCTGACTCCAATTAGCAAATCTTAGCTTGAAGGAAACAAAGTGTGCAGCCATAGCAAAATACTTTGTATCTTAATTCTAATATTATACCTTATTGGTTATTTTTAGACTGTAACCTTCCTCCTCCCCCCCCCACAAATACACACAAATACACACACCTTACATACATATATATGATTAACAATCCTGTTAACCATGAACATATGTGGAAGACATAAAAATGACTCTGACCCTCAGATGGCAGCTTATCTACACAGCTGTCTACCCAGCAGCCCTGTATTGAGTGGGAATGTCGTCCATAGTTTGTGATACTTGAATGCTTGGTTCCCACTAGGAGGACCTGCATGAGGAGGCTTAACTATTACAATCTTCCTTGGTTCCAGTTTACACTCTTTGCTTCATAAATGCAAGCTTCCAGCTTCTGCTCCTGCTGTCATGCCTACCAGTTGCTACTCTGTCTACCTCCCCCTCGGATGGACTCTCACACATCTAGAAGAGTTAATCAAAATAAACTCTTTTAAAAGTTGTCATAGTCAAGGTTGTTTGTCACAGTAACAGAAATGTAATGAATACACCATCCAAGATTTCAAAACAGATAGCTTATGCAATGAGACAAACCTGACTGGAATCCTTGTCATTTTTTTTTCTTTTTTTTTTTTATGTATTTTTGCTTCGACAGAGTCTCGTGGAGCTGAGGCCAGTCTTGAACACTATGTAGCTGAGGCTGGTCTTCAACTCCTGTTTCTCAACTATGTGTCTCCCAGGGTTACAGTTTGAAAGTGTGCATCACTATGCCCAGTTTCTGCAGTGAAGACAACCAAACTCTGATATACATGCAAGAAATGAATTTTTGAACTGTGCTACATAGCTATTTTTCTAAGTTTATATTTAAAATCTGGGAAATGTTGTGACTTAGATTTAAGGTTAGAGTTTAACTTAAATTTAGAGTTAGGTCTGGTAGATGGGAGCACCCTCTCAGAGGCAAGGAGAAAGAAGCATGGGATGAGGAACTGTGGGAATGAGGACTGAAGGAGGACGAATGACCATAATGTATATAAATAAAATAATTTAAATTAAAAAAAAAGAAATCTTAAACAGGCAAATGAACAAATCCAAACCTGTAATCCCAGCCTTTGAGAGTCAGGTACAATGAGGATACTTGAACTCAGTCTTCTGTCAGTTTAAGTAAATATGTAAATGCCAAATTCTGTAAGGGACCCTATGCAAAAAGGAAGGTGGGTAGTCACATTGGCCTCTGGCCTCCACATACATGTGTATGCAGCTGCACACAAACCCATGACCATCAGCACACACATAGAGTATACCATGCACATGCGAAATTAGGTAAATATATGAATAGCCATAACATGCTAGCTTTTATCACGTCAGATACAGCATTTGCTATCAGACTGTTTTAAAGCTATAAATTATGACTATCCACATTTTCAATTTAAAAGTACTTATATTATTTTAATCTAGAATAGAAACCCATTTTTCTGTGTCTCTCATCCATTTAGTGTTGACAATAATTTTCATATCTATACAAGCTTTACACATTTAGCAAAGCAATTTTGAAAATTGATGAGACTGGACTGGAAAAAGATTATTGAAGAAAAATTATGTTGCCTTTCCAATAATTTAATGTAAAATTGAAAAATACTAGTGCCCATTAAAGGAACATCAGACATCTTCCATCTCTTTGATTCTTTCAAGGGTATGAATTTATTTCATATCTAAGACGCCACACAAATTGAGAGTTCAAAGCATATGAAAAAGACACAAATAAATACAACTCACAAAGTTTGTACTTGGAGGTATAGTCATTGGGAATAATTGTGCAAGGAAAGATGGTTTACTTACTAACTTACACCCAAATCTATCTGAACTTTAAAGCATAAGGCTTATACATCTGCATAGCCCTGAATAGCATAGTGCAGGGAAATTGAGAAACCAGTATCTATAATTCTCTTCTATGTGGCATTATGGTTGTTCATGCTCAATAAATATTTGTTGACAATATTTCTGTAATGACATAATATTTCTGTATTCCGCTGGACAATTAGCCTGCTGTTCTCCATTTACAAATAAATGTTCTCGATAGGTTACTGAGGCTGACAGGCTTATTGTTTAGAAATGATTTCTGACTGCTCTGTAGCCAAAACTGCCAGCCAACAATTTTTACAATAAAAACTAATTTATGCATAATCATTTTCTTATTTATGTCTATATGTTGCTATAATTAATATTTCAAAAATGAATAAGAAAATTGTCTTTTCTAACCTCTGTTAGTATTACAATTTTTCTTTCAAATTGATTTGTGTAAGCATGTTTAAGAGTTAACTCCGTCAGAGCACAGTCTGAGGGCAGTAATCACTTGTGTTATCCAGGCAAGTATGTCTTTCTCCTCTGTAATGGTAATTGCTCAGTTTTTCTGTGATGTCAAAAGTGCTTCCTAGGTAAGTAACTCTGAAAGCATCCGTGGTAACCGAAACATTTACGATTTGTTTTGTCATCCCTTGTAGAAATATTTCAACACTTTCATTCTGGTAAGTGAAAATTGACAGGTCGTAGGCTCCGGAGCTTAGCATACAGAGTGGATCTTTATCAGCGAGTGAGCGAGTGTGCACCGTAATTTCTCTCTTGTACTTCCTCCCCTGAATTTATCTCCTGAGTTGAAACGTTTGTTGAATACTTAAATGTGTTGACTCCATGCTAAGTATTATGTAAATATGAAGACCACTTTCTCTTCTCTCTAAAAATTAAAATAAGGGGGTGAAGTAATTAAATTTGTAAATGTTGTAATAACCTTGGAAACATATAAACAGTATGAAGGAGTTACAACAATGGTGATCAAAATGCCTAATTTTCAAAATCTCTTGCACAAACTCTGACTTCATATACATTACTGGAAATAAAGAACAGGATTATTCAAACTGTAGTTGCATAACCACAGCTTACACAGGCAAACAAATTTAAGTTCTAAAGTGTCTATTTATTTGTTGTTTTAATTTTCCTTTTTTCTTCTTACTTGTAAAATAAAGCTGTATATATGAAATGTGGTCAGATAGTCATATCCTATTGCTTACCTACTACTTCAGAATTCAAAGTTTTAGGCATAAACTGGTTCCAAATTAAGTAGACTTTCAGGGTTTGTTTCTTGTGATGATGTGTACTAAACCAAGAGCCTTGGACATTCCCAGCCAAAGTTCTGTCATGTTTTCCTACTGATCTACAAGCTTAGAACTACTTTCTTATCCTTTTAGTTTGAGATAAGCCTCACTAATTTCGCTAGCATGGCCTTGAACTCTTTCTGTAGGCTCTATAATCTTCATCCTCTGGACAAAGCATTTATAATGTCAGGCCTGTTTCATGAGAAAGATAGCAAGCATGATAATACTGTCAAATTCCAGGTTCCAGGACATGCAGACTGTTCCTAAGAAGCAGTATGGATGATACTTATGATGTTTAAAGAGAATAAATGATTTCATTAGTGTCTGAGTTACAAAAGAACAAAATGTCTATTTTATAAGACCTACATTCCTATTTAAGGTGTGTCTTTAATCTGTATCCTGAGTAATATAATAGATTAATTGAATGTAATAGGAACACTAATGTGGGGATTATAAAATAAGGGTACCAAAGAGCCTTGAGAGATGTGGTCATTAGTACTGAATGACAACTTGGCAAGTTCTAGAAACACCCATTCTCAAAGCCTCTGGTCATGTTTATTTTTTTTATTTATTTATTTTTTAGATATTTTCTTTATTTCCATGTCATATGATTTCTCCTTTCCCAGTTTCCCCTCCAAAAACAAACACAAAAACAAAAAACAACAAGAAAAAACCCCTGTTGCCTCTCCCCTCCTCCTGCTTGCCACCCCACCCTCTCCCACTTATTGGCCCTGGCATTCCCCTACACTGGGGTACAGAACATTACAGGGCCACGGACCTCTCCTCTATCTCCTTGTACAAAGCTCAAGTCCAAGTGGATCAGGGACATCCACATCAAACCAGATACACTGAAACTAATAGAAGAGAAAGTGGGGAAGAACCTCTAACACATAGGGGAAAATTTCCTGAACAGAATGCCAATAGCTTCTGCTCTAAGATCAAGAATTGACAAATGGGACCTCATAAAGCTGCAAAGCTTCTGTAAGGCAAAAGACACTGTCAATAGGACAAAATGGCAACCAACAAATTGGGAAAAGATCTTTACCAATCCTATATCTGATAGAGGGCTAATATCCAATGTATACAAAGAACTCAAGAAGTTAGACTCCAGAGAACCAAATAACCCTATTAAAAAATGGGATACAGAGCTAAAGAAAGAATTCTCAACTGATGAATATCAAATGGCTGAGAAGTACCTAAAGAAATGTTCAACATCCTTAGTCATCAGGGAAATGCAAATCAAAACAATTCTGAAATGCCACCTCACACCAGTCAGATTGGCTAAGATAAAAAACTCAGGTGACAGCAGATGCTGGAGAAGTTGTGGAGAAAGAGGAACACTACTTCATTGCTGGTGGGATTGCAAGCTGGTACAACCACTCAGAAACAGTTTGGTGGTTCCTCTGGAAATTAGACATAGTTCTACCAGAGGATCCAGCTATACCACTCCTGGGCATGTACCCAGAAGATGCTCCAACATGTAATAAGGACACATGTTCCACTATGTTCATAGCAGCCTTATTTAT
>NW_022196906.1:6382819-6387527 GCF_008632895.1 Mastomys coucha
CTGTCTTGAAAAACCAAATAAATAAATAAATAAATAAATAAATAAATAAATAAATAAATAAAAATAAATAAAAGAAACTCAAGAAGAAGGAAGATCAAAATATGGACATTTTCTGGTCATGTCTTTAAGAAGGTTTTTGGGCTAGATTTATTGAGAAGGGAAGACTTACCCTGAATGTGCATGCTACCATTCTCTGGGCTGACAGTGTGGGCTGAATATGAAAGAAAATGAAAGGTAAGTGTTGATGTTTATCTCCCTATACTGCTTGACTATGGATAACATGGGACCAGATTCATCGTTTCTGCACTAACATGCCTTCCATACCAAAATGCCATGAATAACTATAGGAATAATATAAGCCAAACTAAGACCTTTCTTTATAAATGTTTTTTAGGTAATTTTTTAGAAAATTTTGTAGAAAAGTAGCTAATATAAATGGTCAGTGGTGGTACAATACTCTGTTCAATAGTTGAGTAGATTGATTTTCATTGAAAATTATTTTCTAAAAGTTCTAGAATAAACAATAATCTATTTATAGTTTTCAGGTTTCCAAACAACAGTTTTAAAGTTGATTGTTTATAGCTATGTAATAATAGTTATTTTGTACAGATAATGTAGCTATACAAAGGTTATAATTAGATAGCTATATATTATGTTAAATACTAAGAGAAGGTATTGATATATAAATGGTTTTCTGACCTGAGGTCTCCATCATTCTGAGAGGAACTTGAAAAATTAGTTTTTAAGAATATAACCAAAGCAGATTCCCATTGTTACCTAGATGTCAAGATCACATGTCAAGCTTTGAGGACTTGTAGTGTCAATCTCTTAGTGACTAAGTTTAGTGTTCTGGATAAATGAGTTTGCAATCTTGTGGATAGATGAGTCTTTGAACTCATTAGGAGAGGCAATTCTGATTGTTGCCTGAGAAATCAGAGGTAGGTTCTAAAGCTGACCCCAAGAGAGGGGTCCATCCACATGGCCTCCAAGATTCCTTGAAACATTATTCCCTTAAGAGTTAAGACACAGCACAAGCCAGAACAGAAAACATTTATACATGGACACACCAAAGCTTTTTGGAATCGCTTCATAGGCTCTGAAGAACATACTTTTATACCTAGCTTTGGGGTTGTTTTATTTCTCTCTCTTTCTCTTTGTCCTCCAAGGCTTGATTCAAGAATGATAATCCCATGATCTGCTTTCAAGGATTTTGATCATTATTGCATTGGCTAACATTACAGTGTGAAGCTCTGTCCATGTGGGCTTTGGGAATAGAAAAAGAAAGAAAAGATTTAACTAGCTGTTGAGCAAGGGTTAAAAAAAAAAAAAAAAAAACATATATAGCTCTTGGCTTTAGTGTTGAAAGTTGAGCCAAATCCATGAGGTACAGTATCTAGGCAACAATTCTTTCACCAAAAAGAAAATCATGAGAGAGAAATATTTGTCCATATTGCATCTAATATGGACTTAAACCCAGTATCTGGGAAATATGATTATATAGATTATAAAAAAGTAAAAATCATTTAAATTTTAGATCTACTTTTCTGTTAGGTGTTTAAGAATATGTTGGTGCCCATATTTAGCCAGTTTTTTTTTTTTTCATTCAAAGCCTGTTGCTGGTCATTTGAGACTTGGCCCTTGGCACATTAAACTTTACTGTTCACCATTCACGCCATCTGTTGGGATTAGCGTGTGTGTGCTGACCATGCTGCTTCCCTTGCAATCACTGGGGACATTTTTCTCTGCTTTGGCTTTTTTCCTTGTAGTCTGTGTACTGCTTAATGCCTAGAGTCAAAGAACAGCCTTGCTTCACTTGTCATCCTACCAGAAAAAAGAACATTTGATTTGGAACAGCCATTTTCTGATAAGTTTAAATTATATAAGGCCATGGATGTGTGGCCATTGCACTGATGATCAAAGACTATCAGATCCTCCATAACCAGGCTTCAGACAACTGTTTGGAAGGCTGCACCCACATCCACAATCAGCAAGTGCTTGCAATGCAGAAGCTGGCAATATGGTAACTTAATAAATTACTGCCTTCTTTTCTATAAAGGATCAGGTTGAAGGATCAGTAATATAATACTATGGTTGATATATTCTTTTAGAGTCAGTGCTATGCCATCTTATTTAGGTTTAGGTCACGATCAATACAGAAATACAGGCATTCATCTTAAGGTATAAAGGCAATGTTAGGATATCACCTGGATTCCTTCTTATCCTCACCCCTATTTAAATGTTATTTGATAATTCTATTTTTCTCTTCCCCTATTAGTAACCATTAAGAAGGAAGGGACTTTTTTAGTTTATCCATATTTACTCACATGACTGACATCTGTGCTCCCTCCCCTCCTTGTGACCTTGGAGAAGGTGAAAGCGTTTGAATTTGAGTCACCTTTATGTAGACCTTTCTACACAGTAACCTTGTGTTCTTCATTTTGCCTGGATTACTCTAAGTAATCCACAATTTCCACAATTGGTGGAAAACAGCTCAGAGGAAGATCTATAGAACTAGGGTTAACAGCTGTGGATACTTCATTCATTCTTAAAAGGGGGAACAAAATACCCATGGAAGGAGTTGCAGAGACTATGGAGCAGAGACTGAAGGAAGGACAATCCAGCCTGATATAGCTGTCTTCTGAGAGGCTCTGAAAGTACCCTACTAATACAGAAGTAGAGGCTTACAGGCATCCATTGGACTGAGTACAGGGTCCCCAGTGAAGAAGCTAGAGAAAGGACCCAAGGAGTTGAAGCATTTGCAGCCTCTTAGGACAAACACCAATATAAACTAACTAGTACCATCAGAGCTCCAAGTGATTAACCACCAACCAAAGAGTACACATGGTGGGACTCATGGCTCCAGCAGCATATATATAGCAGAGGATGGCCAAGTCGGTCATCAATGGAAGGAGAGGCCTTTGGCCCTGTGAAGGTTCTATGCCCTAGTGTAGGGGAATGCCAGGGCCAGTAAGCAGGAGAGGGTGGGGTGGCAAGCAGGGGGAGGAGGAAGGGAACAGGGGTTTGTTTTTGTTATTGTTGTTTTTTATTTTTTTTTCCAAAGGGGAAACTGGGAAAGGAGATATCTTATGACATGTAAATAAAGAACATATCTAATAAAAAAAAACAGTAGTGTGTATTTGTCTACTCAAGAGTTACTTTGCTTAGTTTGAACAGAGGCCCACACATTTCAGGAAGATGTTGCTTGCCTACTCTAAACACAGACTATACTTTCTGATTAGTAGGTCTTTACAGACCCACAAGTTACCTTAATCTTAAAAAAGCATGTATGATCATGTTTCTCAGATAAGCTAATAATTTTCTTGCTGTAAGGATCTGGAATGTTTGGGAGGGAACCACAAATGAAAAAAGCATCTGTGATTGCCAGTCACAGCCAGTGCTAGAAAAGTGTGATCACAGAACAATCTCTTAAGTTCCCTTTAGGACTCTAGAGATGACAATATAGAGATGTATAATTCTTAATACTTAGTTAAGCCACTGTGGAGGTATGATGTTACCTTCTTAATCTGATTAGGAAATACATTTGACTTATTAAATGGTAATAGGAATTATATAAGCAATGCTGACAACTAACTGTTGAGTGACAAAAAAACAAAAACTAAAACAAAAACAAAAATGAGGAAATCTGATTTAGAGCATGCTCAATGTATTTGGAAACATGTTGGGAATCAGGGAAAGAGACCTAGTGACTAGAAACAAAAAGTAATAAAAAAGAAAGCTTTGGGAAGTATAATGTTCAATTCCCCCCCCCCAAAAAAAAGAGTAAGTTGCTTTGTCTTTTGGGGACACCAGAAAATGACTGTTAATTTCATTTTGCTCTCTTTCTACATGTAAATAAGCTCCTACTGGGGCAGAAGTCCATGAAAGAAGCTGAGATGGGGGAGTATGCCTAGTGACCTGCCATAGGTGGCCTTGTTGCTTTGTGGATATATAGAGAATCCTATGAGAAGAAAAGTGTTCTAATACCTGCACCCAGTAGCCTCATCTGAGCATGGCTTGGGCTGAGAACAAGTAGGTCTGTGATCTTCTGTGTTGGGAAAGGATTATATGTCAAGCTATGAGCTACAAGCGATGAGCAACTCTGGTTTCTTCCTTTCTGTTGAATTTGAGCATAGATCTCTTTAGTTCTTAGTGAATGGTGACTGTGGAGGAGTAAAGGGGAATTTCTTAGCCCAGGAAGAAGAGATAGGGTGTCAAACTTACCATTCTTAACACAAAGCCATCAGTCCCAGAAACGAGGGAAAGAACCCAAGAAAAACAGACTGGTGGCAGGAACTTTGGTGAGGAATGGGGAGGTAGTGTTTGTCTAGTTGGCTACTATGAGGTATCCAAGTATCTCTTACAGTTATATGTTCGTGTATAACTTTCAGTCACTTGTGCTTACTCCAAGAAAAAAGTAATAAGAAACCAGAAACCAGGATTTAACTGTGCCACTACAAACCTGCAGTAAGGAAAGAATTGCTGATAGGATCAGGCACATTTCTAAAAGTTGCACTTTGGGGGACCCTTGACATAAAACCTAACTGACTATTTTAAGAGTCATTTTCAGAAAATGGAGATCCTGTAGATGACAGGCAGAAAGCCACACTAGGATCTTTATCATGCTAAGTGTCTGTTTCTTTTCTTTCCTTCCTTCCTTCCTTCCTTCCTTCCTTCCTTCCTTCCTCACTCCCTCCTCTCTCTCTCTCTC
>NW_022196906.1:6387783-6402118 GCF_008632895.1 Mastomys coucha
TCAGAATGAAAAGTCTTTAAAGAAATCTGTGAAAGACAGCTGTCTGCGTGCGACACCTGCTCTGTCTCAAGATAGGTGCTGTATGTTTGCATCTTTGTCTAGTAGTCTTTAACTTATCCATTCACTCTTCATCAAAAATTTCCAGTTGGGAAACTGTTTCTTTTATTGAAACTAGATTTTTTTTCACACAATATATTCTGATTATTCCTCCTCCCTCTACTCCTCCCAGTTTCCCCTCATTTCCCCTCCCATCTAAATCCACCTCTTTTTGTCAATGGTTATAAAACAAATAAGTACCTAGAGATAATAATAAAATAAGATTAAAAACACACATACACTCATGCACAACAGAATAGGACCAAAAAAAAAACCCAGAAAAATTAAAGAAAAGAGAAAAAGAAAAGAAATGAAAGAAGGAGGAAAGAAGCCAAGAAAAAGGCAGAAGAAAGAAATATAGATGCAGAGACCCTGTACTTGGCATACTCAGTCATCCCATAAAATCACAAATCCAGAATCCATAATATACATGGAAGAAAGGAAGGAAAGGAGGAAGGAAGGAAGGGGGGAAGGAAGAAAGAACAAAAGAAAGAAAGAACAAAATAAAGAAAGGAAGAAAGAGAGAAAGAAAGGAAAAGAGAGAAAGAAAGAGAAGGAAGGGAAAATATTAAGAAAAATAAAAAAGCTCTGACATAACATTGAGAGAGAAGGAATCTCTATAGATACCGTTGAGTCCATTTTCTATTGGCCCCTTGTAATGCATCCTAACCTTAAAAGAATTTTGTTTCTCCAATGAAACTTCCTTGTAGAAAACTAAAATTTCATTTATAAGTCTTTATGAATTGGAGATTGATGAGGGATGGGGTTTGTGTCAGTGAAGTCCTAGTTCGAGGTGAAGTTTCATAAATGGCTGGAAGCATCACGTGGGGAATGGGAATTGAACTTGGGATCTCTGGAAGAGCAGCCAGTCCTCTTAACTGCTGAGCTATTGCTCTACCACCATGGTGAACTTTTATAAAGAGTTGTTTTCCTTGAGAGTAAGGAAATGAAAAGGCTGACCTTTACACTGAATATTGAGTCTCATTGAACGGAAGAACACAGACTAGGATACTTAAGCATTGTCATTATTTCAACTATTGGAGATGATTGCATAATTAAGTTTGAATTTTAATTTGTCTTGCCTACTAAAATGAAACATTTATTGAACCTATTGAAAGGCATAACTCTTTTGGGCTGCTTCCATTAGCTCACACAAATTATTTTCAACTGTGAACTGGAAGAATTGATTTTTGAATTTTGACATCCAAATGAGTACCATTATATGATCTAAGAACATTGTATTCATATATATGTGTGTGTGTATATACATATACAAATTTCTTTAAAGACTTTTCATTCTGAAACTAACAGAAGAGACAGCAGGATAGTTGAGATGTTCAGTAGAGAGCATTATTTAGATTGCAATTTTTGAAGACCTTTGTACCCCCTCCCTAATCTAGAGTTATGCTAATGTTAATGTTACATATATATGTATATATGTACATATATTCATATATATGTATAAGATTATATTCATACATATGTGAATACATATATGAATATGTATGTAAAACATATATATGAAATTAAATGAGAAATGGCTGTAAATTTGAGAGAAATCGGAGAGATTGGAGGGGGAAAAAAGAAAGAGTAAATAACATAATTTTATTTATTTTAATTTTAAAATGAAAATTTTAATAAAGAAGAAAAATTAAAATTTAATATTTATAAAGGATATATGCATGACATTTACAATGAGATGCTAGTTATTTGTCTAATAAGGAGCAATTTCAGTAGCATATTCTGTTTTATTCAATGAATTGCAAAATTCTTCTGTAATCAGCAACAGAAGCATAGGCATTATGCCACATATACTGCATCCTAAGACTTCCTCTAGTCCTTTAGGGACCTTGATACAGGCTAACCCAAGTTCCTAGTTTTAACACAGAAAAAAACAAATCAGAGAACTAGCTACAGTGGTGAGGAACTAGGGATTGATAAGAACAAACTACAAGCTATTTAGCATAACAAGAGCATGGCTGTGGGCTTCCCAAAGAAGAGACCATGTGTTGCAAGTAATTTTTAGCATAGATTTTTCAAGCATAGGATTCAGTGCAAGAGATACATCCAGGGAAAAAGAAGACACACATGTGTGGGTGTGGGCTTTTTAATGAGAATCCAAAACTGAGTTTCTTTGCATTAGAAATATGTATCATATGTTAACTCTGAACATGCATTTCAAAATGCTGCAATGCAAGCTTTCGTTTTGTTTTCTTGTTTTGCTTACGTGAGAGAGAGCTGTGGACGTAGCTTGGATGCGATCACAACCTTTACTTCCCTTTTTAAAAAAGATGAAGAAATGATGTTATAACTAAAGTATTTTACAAATAAAACAGTATTGCTATGCTAGTTCTTTTCAGTGTATTCAAATAGCTTGCTGAAGCATCCTAAGTGAGGAGGTGTTGATTTTGTTCATCGTTTGGTTCTCTATAGTCCATCATGGTGGGGATGCATGGTGGCAGATGTTTTCGTGGCTGTAAGAGCATACAGTAACTGTCTGATCACTTCTCAGTAGACAAGGAAACAAAGAGCAGCCCAGGCAGATCATCAGATGCCAAGCCTCATGGTGCACCCTCTAGTGACATACTTTTTCCAGCTAGGACCCAGCTTACTAATATGCGGTCTGTTCTCAAAGCAGCACCACCAGCTGGGGATGAAATGTTCAATCTCATGAGCTGTGGGGTAATTTTCTGACTCAAACTGTATCACACAGTGGGCTTCATCCTGTCAGTAGTATTATGTATTGGGTTTCTTTTGCTATTTCCTATAAGAAAGTATCTCTCCTTCAGAATTTCTTATCTAATGTGGTCATATTATAAATTTTTAAAATGCATGGTTTGATTTTTCTATTGTTGTGATAAAACACTACTATCATTGGGTCAGCTAAATCAAATGTCCCCTGAGGCAGAACAACTGCACAGTAATCTGAACTTGCTGAAGAGCCTTTAACCTATTCTAGGTCCCACTCACAGCTATCAGTTTTTGAAGTCACTTGTTTATGGCCTGGGGTAGTGTCTTAGTCAGGGTTTCTATTCTTGCACAAACATCATGACCAAGAAGCAAGTTGGGGAGGAAAGGGTTTATTTAGCTTACTTCCACATTGCTGTTGATCACCAAAGGAAGTCAGGACTGGAACTCAAGCAGGTCAGGAAGCAGGAGCTGATACAGGGGCCATGGAGAGAATGTTCCTTACTGGCTTGCTTCCCCTGGCTTGCTCAACCTGCTCTCTTACAGACTCCAAGACTTCCAACCCAGGATGGCACCACCCACAAGGGGCCCTATCCACTTGATCACTAATTGAAAAAATGCCCCACAGCTGGATCTCATGGAGGCATTTCCCCAACTGAAGCTCCCTTCTCTGTGATAACTCCAGCCTGTGTCAAGTTGGCACACAAAACCAGCCAGTACAATTGACCCCTTCAACTTGACACACAAATACATCACTATTAAGCCTCAACCTTTACTTTCTTATTCATCCCCAAGATCTAAAGTCCTACAGTCTTTACATATTAAAAGTTCAATCAATTTAAAATGTCCAATATCTTTTAAAATTCAAAGTCTCTTAACTGTGGGCTCCACTAAAATACTTTCTCCCTTCAAGAGGGAAAAATATCAGGGCACAGTCACAATCAAAAGCAAAACCAATGTCTGGGATCCAACTCACGATCTTTTGGGCTCCTCTAAGGGTTTTGGTCACTTCTCCAGATCTACCCTTTGTGGCACACATCTTGTCTTCTAGGCTCCAGATGCCTGTACTCCACTGCTGTTGCTGTTCTTGGTGGTCAATGCATGGTACTGGCATTCCCAAAACACTGCTGTCTTTCATTGTAACTAGGCTTCACCAATAGCCTCTCATAGACTGCCTTCATGTTGCCAAGCCTCAATTCCTTTCCATGACCCCTTCAGACCTGGGCCATCAATTGCAAACCTAGGCTGCCTCTTCACCAATGGCCTTCCATGGTCACTCACTGTGCCAAGCCTAAGCTGCTCTTCATGACCCTTTCATGCCTTCAAAACCAGTACCACCTGAGTGACTCTTACACATCACCAAGTCCTGCTGCAGCACAAGGTACAACCTTGGCTATCTCTGGAACACAGCCTCTTTGGACTCTTAGAAAATACTTTCTAGAAGATGTCATCTCAGTGATGCTGGTCTCTTCTTAATCACCCCTCATTTCTTAGCTCCAGCTAACTAGCATCAATAGTCCCAGTAATGCAAAGTTTTTACTTTAGTAGTTCTGGTATCTTGTTAATCACAGCTGATACTTCAGCCCCAGCCTACCAAAACCACAGAATCTTCACTATCAAAACAACATAGCCCTGATAAGAGTCTTTAATCTTCCCTCTGAAATTTCACAAACCAGGCCTCCATCTCTGCACTGTTCTCAACATGATCTTCCAAGCTCCTATAGAACACCCCACAGAGTTCTTAACAAACAGTGGCTCCTCTAGCTCAAAGTTCTAAAGTCCTTCCACAGTCCTCCCCAAAACATGGTCAGGTTGTCACAGGAATACCCCACTATGCTTGTACCAATTTGTCTTAGTCAGGGTTTCTATTCCTGCACAAACATCATGACCAAGAAGCAAGTTGGGGAGGAAAGAGTTTATTTAGCTTACTTCCACATTGCTGTTGATCACCAAAGGAAGTCAGGACTGGAACTCAAGCAGGTTAGGAAGCAGGAGCTGATGCAGAGGCCATGGAGATATATTTCTTACTGGCTTGCTTCCCCTGGCTTGCTCAACCTGCTCTCTTATAGACTCTAAGACTTCCAGTCCAGGGATGGCACCACCCACAAGGGGCCCTACCCCCTTGATCACTCATTTGAGAAAATGCCCCACAGCTGGGTCTCAAGGAGGCACTTCCTCAACTGAAGCTCCCTTCTCTGTGATAACTCCTGCCATGTGTGAAGTTGGCACACAAAACCAGCCAGTACAGGTAGTGTACCAGAATGAAGGTGTGCTGCCTTCAAAATCCAAATAGGCTCACTAATTGTTGTGCATTTTTCTTCATGATAAGAAAGACCAAGTAGAACCAGTTATCCTTCACTGTACAAGGACTTGCTTTGCATGCATGACACCTTTAGCCACCTAGAAATTTCACTAAAGTAGAAAGCTCTTGAGTTTGGTTGGGTTTACCTACCCTCTGATGTGCATGTTACCAAGTCCAAAGCAGTTGGCTCCTCCTGCATCAATGCACTGTACCAGTGTGTGACATTTGTGGAAGAGACAAAAACTGTTTCTCTTAAGATGGCCATGGAAGTTCTGTTTACAGTGTTCAACAACTTTTCCAGTTCAAAGTTTCCAAGTTTCCCATATTCCTCCAACTTACTTCATGGTCAGAACTGTCATAGCAATAGCCCCCTCAGGTAGCAACTGCTATCTTAGTTTCTTTCTTTCTTTCTTTCTTTCTTTCTTTCTTTCTTTCTTTCTTTCTTTCTTTCTTTCTTATTATTAGATATTTTGTTTATTTACTTTTCAAATGATATCTCCTTTCTCGATTCCCCTCTGAAAAAAAAAATCCTGTTCCTCGATCCCTTGCTCACCAACCCACCCTCTCCCACTTCCTAGCCCTGGCATTCCCCTACACTGGGGCATAGAACTTTCACAGGACCAAGGGCCTCTCCTGCCCTTGATGACCGTTTAGGCTATTTTCTGCTACATATGCAGCTACAGCCATGAGTCCCACCATGTGTACTCTTTGGTTGGTGGTTTAGTCCCTGGGAGCTCTGAAGGTACTAGTTAGTTTATATTGGTGTTTGTCCTAAGGGGCTGCAAAACCTTCAGCTCCTTGGGTCCTTTCTCTAGCTCCTTGACTGGGGACCCTGTGCTCAGTTCAATGGATGGCTGTGATCCTCTACTTCTGTATTAGTCAGGCACTATCAGAGCTTCTTAGGAGACAGCTATATCAGGCTCCTATTAGCCAGCACTTGCTCTACCAGAGGACCTAGCTATACATCTCCTGGGCATATACCCAGAAGATGCTCCAATATGCAATAAGGACACATGCTCCACTATGTTCATAACAGCCTTATTTATAAATAAGGCTATTAATATTATTATATTATATTATTTAGTTATTAAATATTATTATTATAATAATATTATATTATTATTATAATAGCCAGAAGCTTGAAACAACCCAGATGTCCCTCAACAGAGGAATGGATACAGAAAATGTGGTACATTTACACAATGGAGTACTACTCAGCTATTAAAAAGAGTGAAATTATGAAATTCTTAGGCAAATGGATGGACCTAGAGGATATCATCATGAGTGAAATAACACAATCACAAAAGAACACACATAGTATGCATTCTCTGATAAGTTGATTGATATTAGCCCAGAAGCTTGGAATATACAAAATACAATCCACAACCACAAGAAACTCAAGAAGAAGGAAGACTTCTTGTGGATACTTCAATCCTTTTTAGACGGGGGAACAAAATACCCATGGAAGGATTTTCAGAGCCAAACAGTGGAGAAGAGACTGAAGGAAGGACAATCCAGAGACTGCTCCACCTGGGAATCCTTCCCATATTCAATCACCAAACCTAGTTTCTTTTCTTATTGTTGTGATAAAACTCCACAACCGGAAAACTTTAGAAGACAGATTTTATTTGACTATATGATGGCAGAGGATTAGACTCCATGATTGTTGTGTGAAGACAGTTGTAGAGCATGGAACACAATCCGAGGGCTCACATTTCAATCTGAAGGAAGGAAATTGACAGAACAAACTGGAAATGACACATAGGAATGGCATACATTCCTCCTCATTTCCATTTTATGATCTTAAGTGCAGTCACTATTTCTTCTCTTGTTTTTCCTCTGTCTATTTTACAGGGGCTTAAAGTTCTCATAACTCAGCTCTAATATTTACACAGCCTTTCCCCAGCATGTTTTCCTTTGCAAGAAACTGAACTATTTGATGCTCAAAACTGAAAATTTTACAAGTGACTGGCCCATAACAAAATCTCAGTATTAGTCATAAGACCCCGATAGCTGATCAGATTCATGATTACCTTTAAAGTCAAAATAGGATTCAGTAGTTAAAGGCCAGAATGATCTTTAAAAGGATTTGAGTTCAAAATTCCTACAGCAGCAGCTCACAGCAACTGGTAGCTGTAATTCAAGGAGATGCAACACCCTCTTCTAGCTTCAATGGACAACTGAATTTACAGGAGAAAAGAAAGATGCATATAAGGAATTAAAAATAAAAATACACCACAAAAAAAAACTTATTTGAGGGCAACAATGTAGGCATAATATTTTAGTGCACTGTCTAAAGTTTTTACTTGTGTTATTCAAATACTGATTTTCTCTGCCCTCAGGTCTTATTTCAATCTGAACAGGACATGGCATTGTAATGTTTATGTCAAGAATCTCCTGTCTTAAATTTGTGTAAACAGTGCTTTACCATTTATTTTCTGCCTTTTCAATAAAGCTGATCACCCAATGGCTGGGCAAAAGAGAGAACAGAGTAGGGCTTGGGGGAGGTGTGTGGAAGAATAGGACAGATTCCACTTTGAAGAAGGAGAGAAGACATGAGACTTCAGCTGGAGCATGGAAGGATCTAAATGCAAGTATTATGTGTATTCAACTGGGAGGAAGTCAGATTAATTTAGAGGATTAAAATAGATCAATGACTGCCCAGGTATTGTGTTAAAGCTTGATTAAATTAATCTTGGTCTCTCTGTGTCAATATTGAAAAACTAAGAGAGTAAAGAAAAAACTTTGCTGTATTAATTTATTGCTTACATTTTTTTCTTCTTTTTCTTTTTTAGCTTTTTTAAAATTAGATGTTTTCTTTATTTATAATATCTCCTTTTCCAGGTTCCCCTCCCGAAGATAAAATAAAATAAAAAACTAAAACAAACTCCTATTCCTTCCCCCCTCCCCCTGCTCACCACCCCACCCCGTCCTGCTTACTGGCCCTGGCATTCCCTTACACTGGGGCATAGAACCTTCACAGGGCCAAGGGCTTGTCCTCCCATTGATGACCAACTGAGCCATCCTCTGCTATACATATGCTGCTGGAGCCATGAGTCCCACCATGTGTACTCTTCGGTTGGTGTTTTAGTCCCTGGGAGCTCTGAGGGTACTAGTTAGTTCATATTATTGTTCGTCCTAAGGGGCTTCAAATCCTTCAGCTCCTTGTGTTCTTTCTCTAGTTCCTTCATTGGGGACCCTGTGCTCAGCTCAATAGATGGCTATCAGCCTCTACTTCTGTATTAGTCAGGTACTGTGGAGAGCTGCTTTGAGCTGCGTCCCAAGATGGTGCTTGCTTCCACCATCCAGAGAGTGAGCGGTCTCATAAACAAAGTCCTCATTTGGCTAAGCTTGCTGCCATTGGTTGCTTCCGCGTTTGGTGACCTATCCGCTTTCGCCACGTGGCCCATTGGGATTGGCTAAGCTTGTGAGTACTTAACGGCCGAGGGTGGGCTGGAAGGCAGGGCTTAGATGGCAGGAAGGCGGGGCTTAAGTATCGGTTCCCCGAGAAGAAAAGAAGCAGAAGAAGCAGGAGAAGCAGGAGAGGGAAGACTGTTAAAAGGGTTCCTGAATAAACTGCTAAAAGGAAGAGCTCGGGTCACGTCTTTCTTGCTGGTCAAGGTGGGAGTGACAAGGTACTGTTAGCCAGAAACTGGAAACATCCCAGATGTCCCTCAACAGAGAAATGGATGCAGAAAATGTGGTACATCTACACAATGGAATGCTACTCAGCTATTAAAAACAATGAATTTATGAAATTCTTGGGTAAAATGTATGGATCTGGAGAGTATCATCCTGAGTGAGATAACCCAATCACCAAAGAACACACATGGTATGCATTCTCTTATAAGTGGATATTAGCCCAGAAGATTGGAATACACAAAGTACAAACCACAAACCACAAGAAACTCAAGAAGAAGGAAGACCAAAGTGTGGATACTATGTTCCTTCTTAAAAGGGGGAGCAAAGTACCCATGGAAGGAGTTGTAGAGACAAACTATGGAACAGAGACTGAAGGAAGAACAATCCAGAGACTGCTCAACCTGGGAATCCTTCCCATATTCAATCATCAAATCCAGACACTATTGTGGATGGCAGCAAGTGCTGGCTGACAGGAGCCTGATATAGCTGTCTCCTGAGAAGCTCTGACAGGACCCGACTAATACAGAAGTAGAGACTCACAGCCATCTATTGCTTACATTTATACTAAAATTAACATCTATGCAATGATGCTGGTGCTTTGTCATAAGCACAGGTCACAAACAGGAGAAATAAAGCCCAAGACAATTAAGGCCTTGGTACCTCTTGCTATTTGAATGACTTTGTCTTCCTTTATCCTATTTATCTTCCACATAAATTTAGCAATAACATGGTAAGAGAATTTACTGGTAGTTCCTGTTCAGACTACTCTTTTTATGAACAATATCATGCAGATCTTTTATAATGGCCTCATGCAGACACAATACACTGGATTCCAGCCTCTACTAGGACACAGGCTCTCTTACTGGAACAATGGATAAGGCTATGTATAAACAGCACAGACACTGAAAGTGACAAGTGGTGAAGCACATAGAAATCCTTCTATGTCATTGTGCCTGCTTGCTTAGCTTATGGGGAGAAAAAAAAAAACTCACCTAAAAGCTACATTTGTTTCCACTCTGATAACTCTAAAATAAATAAAATAAAATATGAACCAAATAAAATATGGTATTATCTAATTGAAATTTCTGAGTCTTATCATTCTTTTGTGCTTTTTATGTGAAGGTTGAAGAGTTATGGGCAGAAAACCTGCTTAGGGAGAGTAAGCAGTATTCAACTCCTGGCTCAATAATTGAGTTCAGACAAATGATAAAATAGTGATCTGTAATTTACATTAGCTGTTTTTTATAGTTATAGGCTTCCATTGCTATATAGAGTAGAGTTGAAATAAGAACAAAGCAGAGTGATAACCTGCAGGAAAGGCCATCAAACATCCATGGCAACCTGCGGCAGGAGTGTGGAACCCTGTGCGTAAACATGACACAATGTAAGAAGGGCCTCCTAAGCATGAACATGGAACGTTCTTGTTGACATGACATCACCCTGGATGAGTGGTATCAGAGGGCAGAGTCCCAGTCTGTGCTTCTCTTTGCTGTCAGGTTCCTTCATCAAATGACATACTACTTGGGCAATCAAATATCTCTGTGCATCTTGTGAAATGAAGGAGATTGTAGAACAAATCACTAATTTGTTCCCTAATCGTTTTCTGAAATCATAGGGATACCAGAATGTCATAATTTTGAGGAAATATAACATGTCTGTTAAATCCATCCTTGATGAGAGCATAGGGTTGTGACTTGAACTTATTATTCAGATCTTGTCACCAAATGTGTTTAATCCATGTCATGTTAATATATCTAGTTCTAATTCTTAAATGTTGCCTTCCTTACTGGTGAAGGAGGTGTGATTCTTTCTGCCTATACTGTGATGTGTGTGTGTGAGTGTCTGTGTGTGTGTGAGTATATGTGTATGGACTAATGTATATCTGTATGTCAACTAATGTGCACTGAAATGCTTATGAAGTAAAACTGTATATATATATATACATTTTATATATATATATATATATATATATATTTTTTTTTTTTTTTTTGAAAACCTCTTCAAATGTAAAGTAAAGAAAAATTGTTCTGTTGGGTCCCTCAGCTACAAGACGTCGGAGCCTGCCACCAGAGACTCAACTCACGCCTGCTGTGCCTGAAACAAAGGCTCACTACTATGAGTTCCGCCTTTGAGGATTCCAGAGGAAACTAAGCCTGCTGGCTGGCACATACAGCCTGAGGACATCTGTTGTTGACCTCCTCCCCCACTGTGGACTGTGCCTCCAGCCACTCCCGGGAGCTGAGACCTGCGGGACACCCTGAGTCTCCACCTTCAGCCCTGCAGCCAGTTTCCCTTTGACTTCCTCCTGGACTTTGTTTGGACTCTTCCTGACTCCTCCCGAATTGCTTATGTTATTCAAATGTTACTGTAACCTAGAGATTCAGTTTGCTCTCTTGTATATAAATGCTGAACCCCCCAAAGTAAATAAAGGCAAGCCTTGATTGGAAACCCTCAACTTGGCTTCCTGTCCTTTTGTTCTCGAACTCTGTGTTTCAGGTCTCCTTTCTCTCTTAGTTTCCCGGTTCATGAAACTGCGGGACAGTTTCATTGTTCAATCTTTAAAATACATGTATCAAAGGAAGGTAATAGAATACAAATCAGAGAGATGAAATATATTAATTTTGTACTGCTGTTACAACAAATGTAGTAGATTAACTTGCCCCTATGTTCACTATGTTATGGTTTCTGGTGTTAGGAGTTACTGATCTCTCTGTATGGTATCATTAAATACTGCAGTCAATGTGTTGTTTGGGGATACATTCTCATAGACTTATTTGGTCATACATTTTCTCCCAAGATAATTCAGTTTGTTGGCAAAATCTCTGCAATAGAGCTTCAGTCATACAGAGTTCTGATAACTACTGGCAACAATCCAGGCAATGCCTTATATAGCTCCTTGTACCATAGGCTTCCATCTTTGCAAACCACAGCACAGCACATTGATTCATTCAAATCTGCAGAAGTAAATAAATAAAAATACCAAAATAAGCCTACTAAAGTATTACTCAACATAACAGAACAAGTCATGTGTAACCATCACACATCATAAATACCCACACATTCAGAAGCAAGCAGCAGGCATCACAAAAGCTGTTTATGCAAAACAGAAAGAGATTGGTAGGCATACACCTGAGGCCCTAGCTTCCTATACTTGAGAGTAGCATATAGGCTATGGACACTTCTTAACTGATTTTGCCATTAAAGCAATGTAAGTATGTGGGTAATCTCCTTATTGACAGAGAATCTTGTTTGCTTTCTCTGTTCCTAGGTATACAAGGTAGATTGCTGTAATAACAGCAATATTTATGGTAGAGTTTGAATGTGAGCAGTGTTCATTCATACCCAGACACATACAGGCACACTCACAGGAAGTGCCTGTTCATGCTGAGTACAAGAACAGTTATGGGAGGCATTTGATTATTCTGTTTAAAGAGGTAATACAAAAACTTGTTATTTATTGCCTATGAGATTTGTCAATATTAGATTTATTATGGGAGCAAAGACATTTGCATTCCCACAGGAGCATTATCATTCTAAGCTCTTTGTATTTCCAACTGGATTCATACCTGATTTCCTTCTTTTAAAATCTAAGCACAGTATCTCATTTTGAAAACATGTTTTCTCACTGTTATTTTAGGGCACAGTGGTGCATGCCTGTAATCTCAGCACTCAGGAGATCATGTCCAAAGTATTATGAGCTTGAAGCCATACTCGTGTATATAACAAGTCACAGATCAGTCTGGGCTGCATAGGAAACACTTTGTTAACAAAGCAAAGGACAAAAAACCAAAACCAAAACAAACAAACAAAAAACAAACAAACAAATAAATAAATAAGAGAAAATATTAGTTAGTTTGCTTAATTATCATGTCAGTACTTTCTTAATTATTATGTATTAATTGTATTATGTCATTCATCTCATGTCTAGTCTCTGAGAGGCTCTACCCAGCCCTTGACTGAGACAGGTGTTACCCACAGACAAACATTGGACTGAGGTCAGGGACCCCTGTGGAAGAGTTAGGGGAAGAACTGAAGGCCTTCAAGGAGGTCCCAACCCCACAGGAAGACTAACAGTGTTAAAGAACCTGAACCACTGGGAGCTCCCAGAGACTGAGCTACCACCAAAGAACATACATGGGCTGATCTGACACCTCCCACCCCCACAATTTAGCAGAGGGCTATCACCTATCATGTCTGCACTCAGTGGGAGATGTGCCTAATTCTGCAAAGAGTTGATGTACTTGGGGTCACAGGAGTGGGGGCTTACCTCTCAGAAGCAAAGGGAGCATGTGGGAGGAACTCTGGGAGAGGGGGCTGGGAGGGGACCACGTTTGGGACGTAAATGAATAAGTATTTTTTAAAGGAGAAATTCCTAATGCTTCCTTGAATCTAGACTTTTCAGAGTTGTAGCCTGGAAATCAGCATTTGACTAGTACTATGGTAAATTTTATGTTCCTTGGGCTCTGAGACCACTATCAGAAGAGAAATTCAGATTCATTTTCCTGCTTTTATTTATGCATTTGTTTGTGGGTGTTTTGAATGTGTATTTGAGGGAAGGACATCATGTGTGAATCCCTAAGCCAAAACTCACATAGAAGGGACAAGTTCTCTGGATCTGCCGATTGCAGCCTCCATCCTGCCTCCCCACCACCACCACCACCACACACCCTCCAAGTACTGTAGTTACAGGATGCATGGTCATGCCAGTTTTCTTCCTGGACCCTGGATATTCACATTCAGTCTTTGCACTTCTATGGTGAGCATCTTTTCATTGACCTTTCTTACTAATCTTTTGCTCTGTCTTTCTGAGTTTTAGTTTTGCTTTTTAAACCGGTGTCTAATGGTATCAGGACTGACTTTAAATTTGGGATTCTGTTGTGTCCATCTCTAATTTCTAGACTTAGTGGAGTGGACAAGTCCTAGCTTCACCTCCCATTTCTCAGGTACACAACCCTGACCTTTATTTCACACTACATGCTGCACGCACTTGTTTACCCCAGTAGGTCTACAGTATCAGGGTTAAAACCTGATCATGGACAAGAGGCATTATGACTCCAAAGGGAGTTTGTCTCCTGGGGATTTCAGTCAGTTGTGGGCATCTCCTAACTCAGAGGTGTTCCAAATTGATCTATGCTATAATCTGTGGAGAGATCTGTGTGCTTTCTTTATTCAGGCATAAAGGTGCCTTAAGAAATATTTTGTTATTAGCTAAAACTGAGATTGAATATTATTTCCTGGCCTTCATAGTGTTTCAATAATCCTAATAGATTTCCTAGCTGTAATTAGCTGGAAATTTTTACTGAGAAGCTGTCTTACTAGACAGGGTATCTCAAGAGTTAGAGATAGCAGTTAGGCACTTTTTATCAGAGCAGTCCCACAACAAGAAAAACCGTTTTACTGCCAGTGAGAAGTTAGAAGTTGTAGGGCTCCCATCACTAATTATTTATGTTACAGCCAAGGAATGCTAGAATATGACCTTCAACTACTTGCCTCAGACAGACCCTGAGAGTTTATCTTGGGGCTGCCAGGACAACCTAGACCAAGAAGAAAGACACCACTGCTCCTCTGCCTTGCACCTGGCTGTTTGATTTTACTGACCTTGATGTA
>NW_022196906.1:6402241-6423639 GCF_008632895.1 Mastomys coucha
TATGCCCTGTTTTCTGTATACCATATAAGCCTGATTTCTACTTTGTACAAATTGCATTCAGTTACAGCGCTCCCTTGTGTCTATTTCTGTTTGTCATTTCTTCGCCAATGCCTTGTCTACCTGACTAGGACCCTGTTCCCCCACCGGTTGAGGGAGGCCCGGACTGGCTGGCCCATGGCAATCACATGCTCAGTTGACACTGTTCTTTCTTACTTGGATTGCAAAATCAGCTGTTAATGTCATCCAGTTTCCCTTGTGTGGTCAGGTCTTTGTCCTTATTGCTTTCAGGATCCTCTGTAGTTGACTTTAAGGATTTTCATTATGAGGTGTGTGGTGTTGATCATTTTCCATCTATTCTACTCAAAATCCTTATAACTTAGATGTATAACTTAATATTCCTCTTAAACATTTTTTCAGTGCTATATTGCCCCAAAGTTTTTGATTGTTTATTTTCTCCTTCTACTTGTGTCTTCCTTCTGGAAATCCTGTTGTTTTGTAGGTTTCGAGATACAAGGGAAGATTCTATTCTATGTGTCTATGCTTACTTCTCTATTCTATTTTCTTTCCACATGTCACTTTGACAGTACTGTAAATACAGGGTCATGAGTGAGCTCCAGTGTTCTTGCTCCTGTATAAAGCTCTGCTCAGTGACAAAGCTATACTGAGGATACCTGTGTACCTCCCCCATCTCATCTTGCCCAGAATAGTATTGGATGTTTGGGCTAGACTATTGTTTCTTAATGACTTTACACTCATGATACCTTCTGGCCCAAGAGGTATACATTTATATGATCCAAGGTAAATAACTATATGATCCAAGGTAAATAACTATATAACATATGTTATATAAATCAATTACTTCTTTAAAGTACTTGAAAGAATAAAGACACTGTCTTTTATTTTGAAACGGTGTCTTACTAGTCTATGCTGGTCCCTAACTCACTACACAGCTGAGGATGATGTTGAGATTCTGATTCTTCGTCCACCTACTCAGATTACACACTTCCATGCCTTATTTTTTTTTTAAAAAAAATACCTTTAAGTGTTCTTTGCAATATTTATAATTTTATCATTTACTAAATATGAAAGCAAATTTGCATATTTATAAGATGGACATCTTTGTCTTTGTATATAAAGAACTAATTCATAGCTGAGTAATTTATGTAGAATATCTTCAATGTCTCTGATATTTGATCAATTTTGCATTTTATGATTTTCAATGTTAAGGATGCCATTTTATACAAGTCCATGTACAAAATGGAAGAGATATATTTAGGGTCATTTCAGAAATTGATGGAAATTCTGTTTCATATAACAGGCCAAAATTTATAACATTTTTGTAATGAAACTCAAATTAACAATGCTATAACAAATTCAAAATTAAACATTCTAATACAATAAACTCCAAAGTATAGTAATTTATTAAATATATGCTGAGAGTCATGCAAAAAATCCGTTCTTTGTATAGGATGAGAAATGTTTGTAGGTTTGATAAGAACACTACAGTTCACTGTAATCAGCAGGCTGGAATCTGAACTGAGTAGTTTCAGAGAGTATTCAGAGACATCATGTGACAAGAGAATATGCCCATTGCAAATGGTAAGTGTGTGCTCAGTTCTAAGAACACACTACAGGTACATGATATGACACTGTCAAATTTACCTTAGATTCATTACTTATTTGATTTTTGAATTAATCTTTGAACGTATTGCATACAGAAACCATTTACTATTACAAAACCTTTAACACTTTTAGTTATGGTAACCCTCAATTCATCAGGGACCACAGTTTAGCAGGCCAGACACTGGAGAAAGGTGTTATCACTTCCCACTTGCTTGTGTTGTGATCTTATTCTTGTCAGCTTGGAGGGGATGAGTTTGATGCCAGCTCCCTTGTTACTGCCAAATTGAATGGCCTTGGTTTAAAGCAAAGGAGAAAAGCCTGCTCTTTTGACAGCACCCACTGAGGAGGGGTATAGGCTCTATAAAGCTGAAATATCAGTAGTTCTTGTTCTGAGGCTCCGTGTTCACAAACTTGAGCTCTTACTAAGTTTTAGTTTATTTTATGCAGTAATTATTTTCTTAACTGCAGGATTCCTTTGGGCTGGAGAGTTGGTTCATGAACTCAGAGCACTGGCTGCTTTTGCAGATGGTCTGGGATTCACTCTTTTAATCTACATAGTAGATTGAAACCACCTGTAACTTCAATTCTAGAAATTCCTATGCCATCTTCTGGCCTCTGAAACTTTCTGAATGAACAATATGCACATCAACTAATACTTAAATGTAATGAGTAAATTACAATAAATAAAATACTTAACTACTGGATACCCTGAAGGAAACAAATTTTGCAAGACATTGTGTCATCTTTGTTTATGTTTCTGGGGAGAAGGCCTAGAGATCTACTAAATTTAATGTTTAAGAAGTGGAGTCACTGGCTTTGGATTTTCCCATTCATAAAATAAAAATGCAGTACGTAACTTGTAAAGAAAGGTTAAATACTAAATACAATATTATATGTTTAATGTTTTATAAGCATAAACAGATATTATAGATTCTAGGTATAAATAATGATCAAAAGACATTTGGAAATGTTTATTTAAGCAAATATGTCATCTGAATTAATGCAATATTTTGAGTCTTGCTTTGGAAAGAGAGATATAGGAAAAATTGGAAGGACAGGAATTTAAAATCAGGATCACAGTAGTTTCCATCACTTTCCATCTTGTATATAAAGAGTTATTAGAGAGAGATGTGTATTAATCTATTTACACACAGATTTACATCAAAGACCGGGGTTGCTATTATAACAAGCCATGGATAAAGAATATGAGAGGGCAAGAATAATCAAACTTGGAAATGTTTGACAAGTGATAGAAAGACTGAAGGATGTGTTAGCTCTGTGGAAGTTTATTATAGAATTAGCTTTGTTTCACATTTAGACTTTTCCTAGCTCTAAACTAATTTAAATATACAGAGCAATGCATGAAAGGAAGAAATGTGGTAGATCGTCGAATCTATTAGTAATCACAATGCAGGTGAAAGGTCACTTCAGCCAGGTAATAGTTAAATGGTGGGAACAGTTCAAAGAAGTTCCCTCATCAGGCTCTTTTTCTATGGACACATCACTCATCTGCACATGGATATATTTTGTATATAAAGTATTGTTTCAGAAATCCACAAAATTTCAAAATGTAAAATCAAATATTGTTAAAGATGTGAAATTTTAATATTTAAATTATCATTCCAACTGGTGCATATTTGAGTATTAAATTAGATGATATTGGTAGATATATGAAGACAAAGAAGTAAGCTTATAAATATCAAAAGCAAGATTACCACTCCATGGGAAGGAAGCATTCTATATTGTATGTGAGTTTTCTCTAAAGATTAAATAGATGTCTAGAGACATGTACTTCACTTCTATTTATTTCTCTTGTAACCATGATTTTATACCAATTAGGGATCTCAGAATGTAGGAATGAATTATCTAACAATTTTTGTTTAGTATCTTTTATTAGATATTTTCTTTATTTACATTTCAAATGTTCTCTCCTTTCCTGGTTTCCCTTCTGAAAAACTCCCTGTTTCCTCCCCATCTCCCTGCTCACCACCCCCCCTCCCACTTCCTGGCCCTGGCATTCCCCTACAATGGGGCACAGAGCCTTCATAGGACCAAGGGCCTCTCTTCCCATTGATGACCAACTAGGCTATCCTCTGCTACATATGCTGCTGGAGTCATGAGTTCCTCCATGTGTACTCTTTGGTTGGGGGTTTAGTCCCTGGGAGCTTTGAGGGTACTAGTTAGTTCATATTGTTGTTCCTCCTATGTTCCTCCTTGAGGCTGCAAACCCCTTCCGCATCTTGGTTCCTTTCTCTAGCTCCTTCATTGGGGATCCTGTGCTCAGTCCAGTGGATGGTAATGAGCGTCCACTTCTGTATTTGTCAGGCACTGACAGAGTCTCTCAGGAGACAGCTATAACAGGCTCCTGTCAGCAAGCACTTGTTGGAATCCACAATAGTGTCTGGGTTTGGTAATTGTATGTGGGATGGATCCTCAGATCGGGCAGTCTCTCGATTGTCATTTCTTTAGTCTCTGCTCCACATTTTATCTCTGCAACTCCTTCCATGGGTATTTTGTTCCCTTTCTTGTGTTTCATGAGGTTTGTGGAATGTGTCTTGGGTATTCCAAGCTTCTGGGCTAATATCTGCTTATCACTGAGTGCATACCATGTGTTTTCTTTTGTGATTGGGTTACCTCACTCAGGATGATATCCTCCAGATTTTGTATAGTTTTTATTTGAGTTCTGCTTTGTCTTGTTGGTACTTTTGGAGTCAGAACTCTTGCACTGAAGCCTGGATAACATTTACCTCAAACCTCACATGTGCTGGGTAATAGGTGTAGGCCATCATGTCTAGATAAAGGATTTATATAACTCACAAGAGATTCAGAATCATCATATTAGCTGATAACTAGAATTATATTCATTTCACTTAGTAAACAAACAGGAAAAAATTGAAATATAAAATTCAATTTATATGTCCGGACTTTTAAATACCAATAGCATATTACTGAGTGATTGTAAAATGAGATGCCCATTTTGCCTGCCAATAATTTAAGCCCATGAATTTTAACTACTGAGACCATAAATGGAAGGATTGTGTAATAAAAACTGGGAAGAGGTTGTCACTCAAGCAAAGATAGAAAACAAGTTAGAATTAAAGCAACCCTGGGAACATACAGAAATTGAAATAACTTAAGGATGCTGTATAGTTTCATATGGCTGCACAGATGTTGCCTATTTTCTGTAATTTTATAAGAAACTGCTTGGAATTTTGTTTATTCACTAGGCAGAATGAAACACCTGAGCATGGGTCGTGTATAATGAGAAGAGGTTCAATCATCTCCACCTTTCCTCCCTCTCCAGGAAGGGCACAAGGCTGATGGCTTCCCAATGCCAGGGGCATGATTATGGCTCACTATGTAGAGAGAAATCACCCAAGGGAGAGTCAGGACAGCTGGCCCTTTCTTTAGTGACTCTCCAGGAAGCTAGAACGTGATTTCATCCTTAATCTTTTCCTGAAGAGATGCCCTTAATTATCTATCTAACTGCATCCCTTTAGACACCCTTCAAGGGACCCTCCCTTTCAACATGACTGCAATACAGGCTGAGCTTATAACACATGAAGCCTTCTAGGAAAAAATTGACCCCAGTAAATATTTTGCCACTGAGTAGACACTAACATTAGAAAGTTATTATTAAAGCATAATAAACAACTGTAATGAATTCATTATGCTAATCATTCTGCAGACATTACTTTAAAAATTCTCTAGACAGAGCTTGGTTCGATGGATGTATTCTATTTGACTCAGTCCTGTGATGAACCATTTGTGTATTTACCTCTTAGACTTCCTTTCTATAAAAAGAATTTGCCTGAAGGTGCTGTCTTAGGAACTGCATTTGGGGTTTTCTTGGCTCTGACAGACTCTTCTGAGAAACACTGATGAACTTGCAGTAGCAGCTATCCACACTGTGATCTAGAAACTAAGTAAATGGTTCTCAACACAAGTCACTAAGAATAGATAGGAGATTTCGCTCCAAAATCAGGTTCACCTTCACAGTTTCCAGTATCAGAGTTGAGAGTGGATTAACAGACCATGCAAAAATGTCATTCATCCAGTGCCCAGCTTTAAACTCACTGGGCATAGTACCTCTTATCAGTGCAGTAAGTACACCTTTTAGCTACATGACCATCATCTGGGAAGCTAGCTAAGTATAGCAAACTGCAATATGTACAATCCAACTTCTAATGTTCCTAGGAGATTCAATCTTACAACAAACACACCAATCCTCTGGCTGTGACAATCTTTCCCCTCCCTCTTTGTAATGCTCCCTGAGTCTTAAGTGTGGGAAACAGGTTAAATTTAGAAATATGTAAATGTACATATGTATAATATTCCTAAACACATATGCATATAATAACAATTACAGAATTAATTGACCATATATTTGAAGGAACATGTAGAAAGGTGCAAGGTAGGGTTTAGAGGGAGCAAAGGGAAAGGAGAAATGTTGTAATTATTATAATCTCATGGACTTTAAAAAGTTGTTGTACTATTTAAGCCTTTTAAAATACAAATTATCCCTATGAGTCATGTTTCTTCTAAAAATTATTGTGAATTAGATAATTTAAGAGTAAAGCCCATTCGAGGTGTAATACAAGAGCTTATATGGGAAACATGTAAAGCTCTAAAACTACTCATGTCTTTTTAGAATAGTTAATAAATTAAGAATTTAACTTGCGGTTATATGAAAGTGTAATAATGAAAATAAGAATCTTCTAAAACATGACAATGAAAATAAACATTTTGGTGTTTTGAAACTGTAGAGATGTTGCCCTCACCATAGAAAAACTGACTCAAGTAAAATATGGCATACATTTCTATAGTCTAATCACCAGGAGGTAGAGACAGAAGGATTATAGCTAATTTCAGGCCATCTTAATCTACATGGGAAATTCTGGGCTAGCCTGTACCACAGAATAAGCTCTATGTATAAAAACTTATTTCTACATTAGTATGTACACACCCATATGACCTAGCAGGTTGTAGTTTTTAAGAGCATGTTGATGAGGTCTCATTTTGTCATCCAGACCTCAAATTCATACTCATCTTGCCCTGGCCCCTTGATTAATGGATCTAGAGAAATGTGTCACATGCCCATTTTTTGCTTTTCTTTTCAACAAACAAGTATTCAATTGAGACGAACAAAAGACTATAAAAATTAACCAAGAACAGTTACAAATGGGCTTAGTTGTGACATGAGATGTGCAAAGGTAGCAGGGATATGCAGAGCATGGTATAGGACAGAAAAGCCACAGGTCTGGCCTATGTAGTGGATGGCAGCAACAAAGCAAAGTGGCCTTTTCTTTAATCTCAAGAATAATCTGAAATGAGGTGAGGCAGCCACTGAAGGAATATTGATGACAACATACTTGACCCTGGGGTACCCACCATAAGGACATTTAATTTAAATAAGAAAAAGAAATTAAAGAAAAATTATAAATAAATTTATTTAACAGGTTATACACTCCAATAAAATAAAAAAGAACAAAAATGAACCCAAATGGCCCAGGAAAGAATAATCATGACAACATAGAAGCCGTATTAGAAGCTCCAAATATAAAGTTGCACAACAATTCAGAAGCATCACCAGGATAGACCAGAACAGGCTAGGATAGACCAGAACAGGCTGGGGGACTCGTGACGATCTTTCCTAGGAAGAACTCCAATGAATTACTTGTAGGAAAAATTATGTAGGTCAGTAGATTTACAATCATTTTATCGAACTATACAAAAAAGGAAAACATCATCAGATCTCCCACTTTCCTTAAAATTATAACAAATTATATAGAATAGAGAAGACAATCAAGGGAAGAAAGTGGTTGGGTTTAAAGAAAAATGGCTTGTGAAAATGATGACTAATTCTATTACAAATCAAAAAATGGATATAATCAAGGGGTAGGTCTGTTTGATTAGAAGAGCAAGGTTTATATATAAAAAGGGATGTGTCTAAGTCTTTAACAGCAATGCTAATGATGCAACTACCACAGCTAATTCAATGTTTATAACAAGTGACACATATATTAAAACTTCAAATTTAAATTTATTAATCCAGATCAGCATAGTAAAAGATAGTTACAATTACTATGTACTTGTGCAGATGAAGAACCTAAGATGGGGTAACATTAAATAATAGCTACAATCTCACTGGCAGTGTATAATTTAAATCCATATTCAGTGTATACATCTTATTCAAATTAATTGTTATAAACATAAGAGTACACTCATATGAATGGAGAGTATATAATCTCCAGAAATTCTCTATCAGCGAAGGCCAGATATAATAGGCAAGATATCTATGTACTGATGGAATCCTAAAAAAGGCTATCTCATAGGCTTTGTTATAAACATTGTTTAACACTCTCAATTTATCTTAGGAAATACTTTGATGATAGTTAATCTTTTGAGATTTGGTGAAATAATCTATTTGAATATTTTTGAAAGTAAAATATATCTTAGTAAATGAAGCTGTGAATCAAATCAGAACAAAACTGGGTCTGATACAGTCTACTCATCTGTGATAGCAGTTCCAAGGGCAGCACAAGGCTGCTTTATTTGTGAGTTTCATTATTTTCTTTGGTAAAGCATTGCATGCATTTATACCTATGGAATTTTCATTTCTTACTACACCAACACTAATTTCAAACATGTCAGTGACATATTTCAAGTTGTCCCTCTGAACCTGGGAGATGGCTTAGCAGGTAAAGGAACATATTATCAAAGCTGATCACCTGAGCTCAATTATAGAATCCATGTGGCTGATGATAATTCTGAAAGTTATTCTGCTAAATTCACATGTCTGACCTCTCAGCATGCACACAAGCATGAGAGAGAGATAGAAAAGATGAAAAATTAGGAAACAGGATACAAAAGATGGACTTGATGCCATGATACTAAGTCACTGCTTTTAGTTAAGACTGACTGAGGGCTTCTATAGTGAGAACCAGATATAGTTTCTAGCAAGCCGACATTCTACCCAAGGTTGGATTTACTGCAGAACTAAGCAACTATCTTGAATGTTGTCATCTAAGATATATGAGACAACATCTATGACTGCACACTAGGAAAGTAGAAATACAAATCATGGCATTGCCCAATTTGTCAATACAAATTGCCAAGTACCAATAGTATGCTGTAAGCATTCCATAGAGTGGTAGAAATATGTGTACTGAGTCCTCAAAGCAGATGCTTGTGTCCCATACTTCTGTGCTGAAATTATTGCTCATGAAAACTCTTCAGTTTTACTAGAGTACTATAAAGAATATTCTTGGCTATCTTTATCAACATTATAGAAATTTTGAAAAGTTTAGATTCTAGAATGTAACACAGGAGAGGCACAGGTAAGTTCAGACAAGGTCAAAGACAATTTGTATACTACCTTGAACTATGTTAAAGGAAACCTAGAACTTAGGTGGACAGTTATTTTAAAAAAAGGGAGTTGATTTAATCTAGGTTTGATGAAATCTGTCTAGTTGTTTTACACTGAAGTTCCAAATAAAAGCATATGAATCAAGCAGAATTCCACATGGCCCTTAAGGCAACCTTTGTCATTTACTTGTGGAAGACCTGAGTTTCTTAGGGGATCATCAGAGACTGCAGCCTCATCCTGGGGTCTCATCACAGGTGCCTTGATGGAAGGTTGGATGATATCATTGGATGTGCTGAGGACAACACACAAAAGGGAAATAATTAGTTCTGCTACTGATGCCACACACCTCAAATGCCAGTTATCTACCAGGGATCAGTGTGTGAACAAGAGCTGATTAGTACATTGATCCTCTCAGAAACATAACTAGGATTGTGAAAGCTGGGAGACAGTGCTGACACTGATTGGGTCTCCCTTGCTATGCCAACTCAGAATAAAGACAAACGTCCATAGAAAGACATATTCACCCCTGACATTTTCTAGCAATTACATTGTTTCTTGAATAAACCACAAAACTGTCTGTAACCCTACAGCTGACAGGACACTAATCTCTTTACTGCTAAGTTAAGCTTTCCTGGCTAAGTGCTTTAGAAATAAAACATGATAGGAGTTGACAGCCATGCCTGCAGGTATGGAACATATTCAGGCACACAGAGATCACAGATCTACCTTGAGTGACAGGGCAATCTATACACACACTACGGATCATCTTCTCAAACTCCTTAAACTAAAAACACTTATTTCATCTTTGTTTAATGATGTTTCTCAAATAAATACAACAAAGTAATATTTTCTTCTCCTTAACTTTTATGAAATATCATAACAGTATCTACTAGTTAAAAGTGACTTCTGATATTTTTATTTTACTATGTTATTTATTTATATTCCTAATGTTGCTGTCCTTCCTGGTCCACCCTTCATGAATTCTTCACCCCACTCCCCTGTTTTACTTCTGAGAGGGTGCTCCCCCATCCACCCACCTACTCCCACCTCATCCCACAAGTATCCAAGTTTCTACAAGATAAAGTGCATCCTTTCCTACTGAGGCCAGACAAGACAGTGGGACTTGACCGTGCATGCTCTTTGGTTGGGGGCGGGAATGAGCTTCTGGTATCTCTGAAGGGTCCTAGCTAGTTGTTATTGTTCTTCTTCCTATGGGGTTGCAATCCCATTCAGCTCCTCCAGTCTGTCCCCTAATTCCTCCGTAGGTGTTCCTGACTTCAGTCCAACGGTTGGTTCTAAGTATCTGCATCTGTCTCAGTCAGCTGCTGGTAAAACCCCTCAGAGGACCGTCATTCTAGGCACTGTCTTCAAGTAAAACATAGCATCAGTAAGAGTGCCAGGGTTTGTTTCCTGCACATTGGATGGATCCCAAGTTGGGCCAGTCTATGGATGATCTTTCTGCTCCACTTTTGTCCCTGCATTTCTTTTAGAGAGTAACAGTTCTGAATCAAGAATTTGAAGATGTGTGGGTGGCTCCATGCCTTAAACGGAGGACATGTCTGTCTACTAGAGATGATCTCTTTAGGATCCATCTCCCCACTGTTAGGCATTTCAGCTAATGTCATCCCCATTGGATTCTAAGAGTCTCTCTCATCCCTGGTGTCTGGCAATTTCTAGAGTTCTCCCTCCCCCCACACACACCACAGTGCTGCATATTTCCATGCGTTCTCCTGGCCTTCAGGACTTCTCTCCTGTCTGTACCATACATAATTCTACCCACTTTTACTCTACCCCTCCCTTTTCCTACCCCAGTCCCTCCCTCCACCTCCCAGTATTATTTTGTTCCACCTTCTAAGTGGGATGGAAGTATCCGCACTTGGGCCTTCCTTTTTGCTAAGCTTTATACGGTCTGTGAGTTGAATCATGAGTATTTTTAATTTTTTGGCTAATATCCCTTATCAGTGAGTACATACCATGTATGTCATTTTAGGTCTGGGTTTTTAATAGCTCAGTAGTATTCTATTCTGTAAATGAACCACATTTCTATATCCATTATTTGGTCTAGGAACACCTGGGTTGTTTCCAGCTTTTGGATATTATGAATAGGGTACTATGAAGATAGTAGAACAGGTGTCCTTGTAGTATGGTAGAGCATCTTTTAGGTATATGCCCAAATGTGGTATATCTGGGTCTTCAGTTAGAACTCTTTACATTTTTTTGGGAAAACTCCAGATTGATTTCCACGGTGTTTGTGCCAGCTTACTATCCTACAAGCAATGAAGGTGTGTTCTTTCTCCATATCCTCACCAGCATCTGCTGTCACCTGAGTTTTTGACTTTAGACATTCTGATTGGTGTAAGGTGGATTCTCAGGGTCATTTTGGTTTGTATTTCCCTGATGACTAAGGATGTTGAACATATATTTAGGTGTCAGACATTAGAAATTCCTCATTTGAGAGTTCTCTACTTAGCTCTATTCCCCACTTTTTAATTTGGTTATTTGGTTTTCTGGAGTCTAATTACTTGAGTTCTTTGTATATTCTGGATAGTAGCCATCTATTGAATGTATGGTTAGTGAATATCTTTTCCCAATCTGTAGATTAGTGTTTTGTCTTATTGATAGTGGTCTTTGTCTTACAGAAGCTTTTTCAGTTTCCTGGGTTCCATTGGTCAATTGTTGATCTTATAGCCTGAGCCACTGGTGATCTGTTCAGGAAAATTTCCCCTGCGCCAATGCATTCCAGGCTATTTCCCACTTTCTTATCTACTAGATTCAGCATATCTGGTTTTATGTGGTGGTACTTGATCCACTTAGACTTGAGTTTTGTAGAAGATGACAAATCTGGATCAATTTGTGTTCTTCTACATGGAGAACATCAGTTAAACCAGCACAATTGTTAAACATGTTTTCAGTTTTTTACTGTGTGGTTTTGGCTTCTTTGTCAAAGATTAAGTATATATAAGTATGTGGCTGTCTTTCTACATCATATTTTCTATTCCACTTCTCGACCTGTGTGTCTCTGTACCAATATCATATGTATTTTATTACTATTTCTCTGAAGTACACCTTGAGGTCAAGGATGGTAACTACTCCAGGAGTTCCTTTATTGTTGAGACTGTTTTTTGCTACCCTGGGCTTTTTGTTATTCCAGATGAAGTTGAGAATTGCTTTCTATCTCTGTGAAGACTTGAGTTGCATTTCTGATGGGGGTTGCATTGAGTCTGTAGATTGTTTTTGGTAAGATGGCCATTTTTACTATGTTAAGTCTACCAGTAAATTATGATGGGAAATATTTCCATCTTCTGAGATTTTCTTCAATTTCTTTTGCAGCAACTTGAAGTTCTTGTCATACAAATATTTCACTTGCTTGGTTACAGTTACAACAAGGTATTTTATATTGTGATGGATGTTGTTTCCCTAATTTCTTTCTTGGCCCCTCTATCATTTATATAAAGGAAGGTTATTGATTTGTTTGAGTCAATTTTATATCCACTCAGTTTGCTGAAGTTTATCAGCTGTAGGAATTCTCTGATTGAATTTTTGGGGTCACTTATATATACAATCATATCATCTGCAAACTGTGATAAGTTGAATTCTCCCTTTCCAATTTGTATCCATTTGATTTCATTTTGTTGTCTAACTCTTCTACCTAAAACTTCCAGTACTATATCAAATAAATAGGGAGAGAGTGGTCAGCTTTGCCTTGTCTCTGATTTTAGTGGGATTGCTTCTGATTTGTATCCACTTAATAGATGTTGGATGTTATTTGTCTGTATATTGCTTTTTATATGTTTAGATATGTGTCTTGAATTCCTGATCTCTCCTAGACTTTTAACATGAAGGTGTGTTGTGTTTTGTTGAAGGCTTCTTCAACGTCTAATGAGATAATCATGTATCTTTTTTCTTGAGTTTGTTTATACAATGGATTATGTTGATGGATATCCATATATTGAACCATTCCTGCATCCCTTGGATGAAGCCTACTTGATCATGGAGAATGATCATTTTGATGTGTACTTGGAGTCAGTTTTTGAGAATTTTATTGAGTATTTGTGCATTCATATTCATAAGAAAAATTATTCTGAAGTTCTCTTTCTTTGTTGAGTTTTTGTGTGGTTTACATGTCAGAGTAACTGTGGCTTCAAGAATGAATTAGATAGTGTTTTTTCTGTAATAGTTTGAGGAGTAATGGTATTAGGTCTTTGAAATTTTGATAGAATTCTGCACTAAAACCATCTGAGCCTGGGTTATTTTTGGTTGAGAGAATTTTAATGACTGCTTCAATTTCTATATTGGTTATGGGACTGTTTATATAGTTTGCCTGATCTTAATTTAAGTTTGGTACATAGTATTTGTCTAAGAACTCTTCCATTTCATGTAGATTTTCCAGTTTTATTGAGTATAGGTTTTTTACTAAGATCTAAATGTTTATCTTCTTTCTTTTAAACCACAGAATATGTATTTTTAAAGTAATGGACTGCTGAAAATGCTAATGAGATTTACTGACTCTCTGGATTTCCCTAGACTGGAGTAGAGGTTAAAGAGAAGAACACATACAATACAGAACAAAAATGGGGCCTTATGTAGGGGAATGGCCTTCCTGAAGATATGAGTGACACAAAAGCAACAGGAGAGAATGAATTGCAGACCATTCATAGAGTCAAAGATACTTTATTCATTTTTGCAGAAGACAAAAAGGGTATGGTCATATTATTTATGGCATCATATGGGGTATGGACAAGATGTGCATAAAAGGCTCAATTTTACGTATAAGCAGTATATTCAAATCAATTTTATATTAAACCTAAAATGTGCCTGACGAGATGGGAACTTTTGTGAATTTCTTACAATATTTCATAAGTAAGTACCAATTTATACAATAAGTATAATAAGTAAGTAAGAAAATTGCACCATTCAGTAAAAATCTAAGAATCCTTTTTAGTAAACACATGGTTTAATAACATGAAAGCATCATTGATCTTGACAAGCACTCAATTCTCACACCAAGGTATGCATTCAAAGTTGTAGTGGGGAAGAGAACAGAATGATGGCTTCACTGTGGTGGTAGAGTGACACTAAGGCTAGAAAATTAGAAATTAATAGAAATTCAGGGAATTTGACAGTTATATTTTCATGTTAGGTTTCATTTAGCCTGCTGATGAACCAGCATCCTAGGCCTGAGTACTCTGTTGCTTCTTGTGTGCAAGATGTTCTCTCTGCCCTACCTCTCGACATGGCTGAAAGAAACCTGGTTATTTCAATCCAACCAAGATATATGGTCTTCAGAAACAGAGTACCTGTATTTTAAAGGCTATTTATCATAACTGCCCATATGTTTATTCAGTCACTCAATTGATTACTCAATGAAGAATTATTCATTCTACACACCCCTCAACAGGTACTTGTCACAAAAACCTAATGAGGAATGTAAAATTAATATATTCCCAGGGCTGTAGAGATGGCTCAACAGTTAAAGAGCACTGAGTGCTCTTCCAGAGGTGCTAAGTTCAATTCCCAGTAACCACATAGTGGCTCAGATCCATCTCTAATGGGATCCAATGCTCTCTTTTGGTCTGTATAAAGAGAGTGAGAGTATACTAACATATATAAAATAAAAATAAAATCTCTTAAAAATACTGATTTTATAAATTTATCATTATTTAAGCATCATTTTTATATCTGCTAACTATATGATTTGTTTCCATTTCAAGTTATTTTTTTTTATTTCAAGGTGTGGCCAGGATTTCTTACCACTAACTGAATAACTTATGCTTGTTTAATTTAGACGAAGTAAAACATGTTACAAAGTTTTTTTCACATATTATAAATTTCTAAAACACTTTAGACCAACATTAAAAATATTTTCAAAGACATTCAAACTATACTTGACACAGATATTTTGATCAAAGAAAACCACCAAGCTCCCTCAATTAGATATTTTTTCCTTTTTTTCTTTTTTTATTAGATACTTTATTTATTTACATCTCAAATGATATCTCCTCTCCTGGATTTCCCTCAAAACAAACAAACAAACAAACAAACAAACCTGTTCCCTCCTACCCTCCACTCCCCAACCCCTGCTCACCAACCCACCCTCTACCACTTCCTGGACCTGGGATTCCCCTACACTGGGGCATAGAGCCTTCACAGGACCAAGGGCCTCTCCTCTCGGTGATGACTAACTAGGCCATCCTCTGCTACATATGCAGATGGGGCCATGACTCCCACCATGTATACTCTTTGGTTGGTGATTTAGTCCCTGGGAGCTCTGAGGGTACTACTTAGTTTATATTGTTGTTCGTCCTAAGGGGCTGCAAACACTTCAGCTCCTTGGGTCCTTTCTTTAGCTCCTTCATTGGGGATCCTGTGCTCAAGTCAATGGATGGCCATGAGCCTTTACTTCTATATTAGTCAGGCACTGTCAGAACATCTCAGGAGACAGCTATATCGGGCTCCTGTCAGCCAGCACTTGCTGTCATTCACAATAGTGACTGGGTTTGGTGATTGAATATGGGAAGGATTCCCAGATGGAGCAGTCTCTGGATTGTCCTTCCTTCAGTCTGTGCTCAATACTTTGTCTCTGCAACTCCTTCCATAGGTATTTTGTTCCCCCTTCTAAGAAGGATCAAAGTATTCACACTTTGGTCTTCCTTCTTCTTGAGTTTCTTGTGGTTTGTCTGTTGTATTTTGGGTATTCCAATCTTCTGGGCTAATATTCACTTATCACTGAGTGCATACCATGTGTGTTCTTTTGTGATTGGGTTACCTCACTCAGGGTGATATTCTCCAGATCCATTCATTTCGCTAAGAATTTCAAAAATTCATTGTTTTTAAAAGCTGAGTACTACTCCATTGTGTAAATGTACAACATTTTCTTTATCCATTTCTCTGTTGAGGGACATCTGGGTTATTTCCAGTTTCTGGATATTATAAATAAGGCAGCTATGAACATAGTGGAGCATGTGTCCTTATTACATGTTAGAGCATCTTCTGGGTATATGTCCAGGAGTGTTATAGCTGGGTCCTCGATAGTACTACGTCCAATTTCCTGAGAAACCACCAAACTGATTTCTAGAGTGATTGTACCAGCTTGCATCCCACCAGCAATGAAGGAGTGTTCTTCTTTCTCCACAACCTCTCCAGCATCTGCTGTCACCTGAGTTTTTGATCTTAACCATTCTGACTAATGTGAGGTGGAATCTCAGGGTTATTTCAATTTGAATTTCTCTAATGACTAAGAATGTTGAACCTTTCTTTAAGTGCTTTTCAGCCATTTGGTATTCCTCAGTTGAGAATTCTTTAAGAATTCTTTGTAACCCGATTTTTAATAGGGTTATTTGGTTCACTGGAGTTTAACTTCTCCAGTTCCTTTTATATATTGGATATTAGGCCTCTATTGGATATAGGATTGCTAAAGATCTTTTCCCAATCTGTTGGTTACCATTTTGTCCTATTGACAGTGTCCTTTTCCTTACAGAACCTTTGTAATTTTATGAAGTCTAATTTGTCTACTCTTGATCTTAGATTATAAGCTATTTGTGTTCTGTTTAGGAAATTTTCCCTTGTGCCCATGTGCTCGAGGCTCTTCTCCACTTTTTTTTCTATTAGTTTCAGTGTGTCTAGTTTTATGTGGAGGTCCTTGATTCACTTGGACTTGAGCTTTGTACAAGGAAATAGGAATGGATCAATTTGCATTCTTCTACCTGCTAACCGATAGTTGAGCCAACACCATTTGTTGAAAATGCTGTCTTTTTTCCACTGAATGGTTATAGCTTCTTTGTCAAAGGTCAAGTGACCTAAGGTGGGTGGGTTAATTTCTGGGTCATCAATTCTATTCCATTGATCCACTTACCTGTAACCATACCAATACCATGCAGTTTTTATTACAATTGCTCTGTAGTAAAGCTTAAGGTCATGGATGGTGATTCTACAATATGTTCTTTTATTGTTGAGAACAGTTTTCTCTACCTTAGTTTTTTTTTTTTTTTTTTTTTTTTTTTTTTTTGGTTATTCCAGATGAATTTGCAAATTGCTCTTTCCAAGTCAGTGAAGAATTGAGTTGAAATTTTGATGAAGATTGCATTAAATCTGTAGATTACTTTTGGCAAGATGGCCATTTTTACTATATTAATCCTGCTAATCCATGAGCATGGGAGATTTTTTTTACCCAGCAGCCAACATCAAACTAAATGGAGAGGAACTTGAAGCAATCCCACTAAAATCAGGGACTAGACAAGGCTGCCCACTCTTTCCCTACCTACTCAATATTGTACTTAAAGTCCTAGCCAGAGAAATTAGACAACAAAAGGAGATCAAAGGGATACAAATTGCAAAGGAAGAAGTCAAATTTTTCCTATTTGCTGATGATATGATAATATACGTAAGTGACCCCAAAAATTCCAGCAGAGAACTCCTGAACCCTATAAACAACTTCAGCAAAGTAGCTGGATATAAAATTAACTCAAGCAAATCAGTGGCCTTCCTCTAGACAAAGGATAAATAGGCTGAGAAAGAAATTAGGGAAACAACACCCTTCACAATAGTCACAAATAACATAAAATACCTTGTTGTAACTCTAAGCAAATAAAAGATCTGTACTACTAGAACTAGAGGCTCAGAGCCATCCATTGGACTGAGCACAGGGTCCCCAATGAAGGAGCTAGAGAAAGGACCCAAGGAGCTGAAGGGCTTGCAGCCTCTTAGGATGATCAATAATATTAACCACCTAGTACCCACAGAGCTCCCAGGGACTAAACCCCCAACCAAAGAGTACACATGGTAGGACTCATGGCTCCAGCAGAGGATGGCCAAGTTGGTCATCAATGGGAGGAGAAGCCCTTGACCCTATGAATGTTCTATGCCCCAGTATAGGGGAATGCCAGGGCCAGTAAACAGGAGAAGGTGGGATTGTAAACAGGGGGAGGGAAGAGGAGTTTGTTTTTTCTATTTTATTTTTTTTTCCTTTTTTTTTTTTTTTTTTTTTTGGAGAGGAACCTGGGAAGGGAGATATTGTATGACATGTAAATAAAGAAAACATCTAATAAAAATAAAAGATCTGTATGACAAGAACTTCAAGTCTCTGAAGAAGGAAATCGAAGAATATCACTTAGATACTTATGAAACTTTTGTCATATTCATTTGAACCAAACACCTGTAAATCCCACGATAGTCTTTTGTATCTGCAATAAGCCTGATAAATGTATGCACAACAGAAGACACGTTAAATGAAGCTTCTTGTGGAATTTAAGCCTTAATATAGGGTATTTACTCAAGTCACTCATGCATCTTCTCTACTAAAAACCATTCTTGTTCTTATTGAATGAGGAATAGAGAGAGGGGTTGTGGGCAGGATTAGAGGAGGCCTATAAATACTCATAGATTGTTTGGGTTACATTTGAGAACAGAATTTTAAACAAATCCTATTTAATGAAATGCTCCTTACAGGTCTAGGTTTGCCTCTGTATAGAAAATATATACTTACTTGTATAGAGGTGTATGGGGTAATTAACTGAGCTAATTAACTGTTCTGACAATGACCAAGAAGATAAGCTTGTAGTAAAGATTTTACAGTTATAGGATTTTATTTTGTTGTTGCTTTTGTTACTGTTCTTTAAAGACAAGTCTTTTCTTTAGCCCAGGATCATGAGGAAGGGAAGTCCTCCTGCCTCAGCCTCCCAAGTGCTAGGATTGAGGGCAACTGTCACTAAACACAACTTGTTTTATTTGATTTGAGTATTCACTTTTTCTTTTAAGATATTTGGTACCATTTGACTGGTATTCTAAAGTGTCTCTGGATCATGTCATATTGGTTTACATGAAATGTACAGAAACTCCATGTGTCATTAATACTGACAGCTCATTGCTGACTAGCCTGCTCTTCAAGAGATAGTCACTTAGAGGGAGGACTTAGAAAACTACCATGGATAAAGTTATGAGATTAGTATTTAGTGCCAAGAAGCACTTAGTAAATGTCTGTAAACAATGCACAGATTTTTTGTTTGTTTGTTTGTTTTTTCGAGACTGGTTTTCTCTGTGTAGCTCTGCCTGTCTAGGAACTCACTCTGTAGACCAGGCTGGCCTCTAACAAAAAGTCTGCCTGCCTCTGCCTCCCAAGTGCTAGGATTAAAGCATGTGCCACCTCTGCCCGACAACACTGCATGTATTTCACACTGCAGATACTGTTTAAGCTTTTGAAAGTGCATTATTGTCAAGGGAAGTGCAGAGTCTCAGAATGTGACCTTATTTATTTTAGGAAAAAGAGCACTTAAAATTAGATTGTGTACTTATATTCCAGAAACATGTTGTACTTCCACATTTGTAAAGTAGACTTACATGCAAGAGAGAGAGTAACAACCTCACCCTTCCTTGTTTTATATCTGGATTTTAAACTCAACTACTATTTAAAATAAACTTTTGTCTCGTTTTTCCTCATCGTCATTAATAAGGCATGATGTTTCTATATGTCTTTGGGGCCATATTGAATAGAGTTGAAGTTAGCAAACCTATTTTTAAGAAAGAAATCAATAGACATTATGATTTTGTCTATCCAGTGATTTATTACTTTATGTATCAATATCAGCTTTTGAAATAATTTTAAAGTTAAATAACTGATAAGTGTAAAGACAATGTATGAAGTTTACAACTGAGCTTGACTCAGTCATTAGAATATGGAAAAGTAGTGCCGGTCAGTGGTGGCACACGCCTTTATTCCCAGCACTTGGGAGGCAGAGGCAGGCGGATTTCTGAATTCGAGGCCAGCCTGGTCTACAGAGTGAGTCCAGGATAGCCAGGGCTACAAAAACCAAAAAAAAAAAAAAAAAAAAAAAAAAAAAAAAAAAGAATATGGAAAAGTAAAGATGACAAAAATCTAACCATTGATTTCTTTCTTTCTTTCTTTCTTTCTTTTCTTTTATTCTGTTTCTTCCTTCTTTTCTTTATTTTCTTCTTTATTTCTTTTTTCTTTCTTCCTTTCTTTGCTTCTTTTTTCTTTCTTTCTCTTTCTTTCTTTCTTTCATTCATTATTTCTTTTATTCTTTGTTTCTTTCTTTCTTCTCATCTTTTTAATATTTATGTTTTGATGGTCTTAAACTTCTGCTTCTTCAATGTGCATCTACTGAGTCTGGTTTGTGCTCCAATATGCCTGGTGTCAGGAAGTGCTAGGAACTGAAACGATTGCTCCCTCTATATAGAGTAAACACTTTATAAGCTAAGTTTTACCACAATTCCAAACTTCATCTGTCTCCTTGAGAAATTGTCTGTTCTTGCTAATTCATTTTTTCTTTTTTCTTTTTATTAGATATTTTCTTTATTTATATTTAAAATGTTCTCCTTTTTTTCTGGTTTCCCCTATTCCCTCTCCCCTCCCCCTGTTCACCAACTCACCCTCTCCTGCTTCCTGGCCCTGGCACTCCTGTACAGTGGGGCATTGAACTTTCACAGGAACAAGGGCCACTCCTCCCATTGATGACGAACTAGGCCATTGTCTTCTATGTATCCAGCTGGAGCCATGAGTCCCACCATGCATACACTTTGGTTGGTGATTCTGTCCCAGGGAGCTCTAGGGGTACTTGTTAATTTATATTGTTGTTTCTCCTATGGAATACAAACCTCTTCAACTCCTTGGGTCCTTTCTCTAGCTCCTTCATTGGGGATCCTTTGCTCAGTCCAATGGATGGCTAAGAGCCTCTACTTCTGTATTTGTCAGGAATTGGCAGAGCCTCTCAGAAGACAATAAATACAGTGGTTTTTTATTAGATATTTTCTTTATTTACATGTAAATTTCTCCTGTCCCAGTTTCCCCTCCAAAAAACAAAGAAACAAACAAAAACAACAAAAACAAACCCCTATTACCTCTGCCCTTCCCATGCCTGCCACCCCACCCTCTCCCACTTATTGGCCCTGGCATTCCCTTACACTGGGGCACAGAACCTTCACAGGGCTGAGGTCCTCTCCTCCTATTAATGATCGAATTTGCAATCCTCTACTATACACATGCTGCTAGAACAATCAGACCCCTCCATGTGCAGTACTTGGTTCATGGTTGAGACCCTGGGAGCTCTGAGGGTACTAGTTAGTTCATATTGTTGTTCATCCTAAGGGGGTGCAAACCCATCAGCTCCATTGGTCCTTTCTCTAACTCCTTCACTGCGGACCCTGTACTCAGTTCAATGGATGGCTGTGAGCCTCTACATCTGTGTTAGTCAGGTACTGTCAGAGCCTCTCAGGAGATAGCTATATTTAGGCTGGCTTGCCCTTCCTTCAGTCCCTGCTCCATAGTTAATCTCTGCAACTCCTTCCCTGGGTATTTGGTTTCCCCTTTTAAGAAGGAATGCAATGTTCACCATTTGGCCTTCCTTCTTCTTGAGTTCCTTGTGGTTTGTGGGTTGTTCTTCCTGTATTCCAAACT
>NW_022196906.1:6423983-6424257 GCF_008632895.1 Mastomys coucha
TCCATTGTGTAGATGTACCACAATTTCTGTATCCACTCCTCTGTTGAGGGACATCTGGTTTGTTTCCATGTTGTGGCTATTATAAATAAGGCTACTATGAACATGGTGGAGCATGTGTCCTTATTACACGTTGCAGTATCTTTTGGGTATATGCCCAGGAGTGGTATAGTTGGGTCCTCCGGTAGAACTATGTCCAATTTCCTGAAGAACTGCCAAACTGATTTCCAGTGTGGTTGTACCAGTTTGCAATCCCACCAGCAATGAAGTAATGTTC
>NW_022196906.1:6428922-6450697 GCF_008632895.1 Mastomys coucha
GTGCTTCTACTTGTTTACTTGTGATCTCCTGTAATTCTTTATGGGATTTTTTTTTTTTGTTTCCTCTTTAAGGGCTTGTACCTCTTTACCTGTATTCTCCTGTATTTTTTTTTTAAGATTTATTTATTACTCCATGTAAGTACACTATAGCTGTCTTCAGACGCACCAGAAGAGGGCATCAGATCTCATTATGGTTGGTTGTGAGCCACCATGTGGTTGCTGGGATTTGAACTCAGGACCTTCGGAAGAGCAGTCAGCACTCTTAACCACTGAGCCATCTCTCCAGTCCTCTCCTGTATTTTTTTAAGGGAGTTATTCATGTCCTTCTTAAGTTCCTCTATCAGCATTGTGAGATATAATTTTAGATCCAATTCTTGCTTTTCCGGTGCTTTGGAATATCCAGGACTTGCTGCAGTGGGAGTACTAGATTCTGATGAAGCCAAGTAGTCTTGGTTTCTGTTGGTAGGATTCTTGAGTTCACCTTTCAGCATCTTCTGATTTTTGGAGTTAGATGTTCTTAGTGACTCTGACTAGAACTTGTCCTGTCCCTGCTGCCCTGCAAGTCCCCTGTGACTCCTGGGGCCTGTGCCTCCAGGCTGGCTGATCCAGTCTTAGAAACTCACTGGAGAGAAACCGGCTCTCACCCAAGTCTCTGGGTTAAGGCGCTCCCTGGAGGTAGGCCCTCCACTTGCAGGGAAGAGACAGAGAAGCAATTTCATTGTTTTTAATAGCTAAGTAGTATTCCATTGTGTAAATATACCACATTGTCTGTATCCATTCCTCTGTTGAGGGACATCTGGGTTCTTTCCAGCTTCTGTCTATTATAAATAAGGCTGCTATGAACATAGTGGAGCATGTGCCCTTATGTTGGACTTGTTGAAGCATCTTCTGGGTATATGCCCAGGAGTGGTATAGTTGGGTCCTCAGGTAGTACTATGTCCAGTTTTCTGAGGAACCGCCAAACTGATTTCCAGAGTGGTTGTACCAGCTTGCAGTCCTGTAAGCCATGCAGGAGTGTTCCTCTTGCTAATTCTTATGAATGATGCCCTTTTAATTTTTTAAGCTGGCTTAACTGACAGACTAGTCTACATTTTCCTACCTCCTCCACAATGAATGGTTATAGTTTGAAATGAATTATGTTAAAAAGAGGATAAAATATCAGGAGAAAAGAAATAAACAGTGGAATATTCTTGTAAATGGAGTTCTGTGTTGATAAATGAGTCCTTATGATTTGCTAGAAGTTTAGTTAGCAAACATGTTCTTAATATTTCTGAATATTAATAGCCCTAGTTATGCCATACAGTATATGTGTTTTAAATTTTTTTAATTTGAATTTTACTAGTTTAAGTGTTATTTAGATTTACTTAAGTTATATGTACTTTGATATTTCTGTGGTTGTTGTTTCCTAATCTAGTAACACTGTGTTTTGAAAGTATACCTTAAATGATTTTAATCCATGTAAATATATTGACTTTTAATTGAGAAAATTATACATATTTGTGGTGCATTACATGATGCTTTGATATTTGAATGCAAAGAAACAGCTAAATAAATGTAACTGTGTAACCATTATCTTACATACTTGCAATTTTGAAAAATTGACTATACTTAAAAATCTCCTTCTAATTTTCAAATGCATAATACATTATTATTAATTATCATCATCAGGCTATCATTAGATCTCAGAAGCAGTTGAGAGCCGAATGGCTGTGAAATGTTAGACTGTTGACTGTCGTCTTCCTGGGCCCATTACGAATCCCTGGAAGTGTCTGTTCTAAATTCTCCTTGCACAAGTGTAAGGCTTTAGAGTACACATGTCTTTTACACCATTTTGAGCTGTTGTATAACTGAACTGGATACTGGGAAGTTTAATGATGGTGATTTCTCACAGTTCTATGAACAGCGAAGTTCAAGGCAGATAGGCCTATGTCTAACAGAGCTGTCCTCCAGTAGAATGCAAAAAGTGAAAAGAACATGCTTCATAACAAGAGTGAAGCCACAAAACTCACCTTTTTCCTGTGATAGTGAAAAGGTTTTCAGGCATGCTGCAGTAGCTTGCCTGTATTTTAATGGTCTGAACTCTCAGAACAGTTCGGAACTGGACACTGAATTTCTAACACCCGCGCATAGGAAAATGCATTTGCACCCTAACATTACGTTGCTAATCCCCTGAGTATTATTTTCACATATGAAATATTGATTACATTCCAATAACTTCAAACTCATTATTCAACAAACTCAGAAACTCAAAGATCTAGAGTGTTACCTAAATTGAATATAGAATGAATCTAGGCATGATGCTTACCAAGGCAAAACCCATTGCTTCCCATGACACTGCGTGCTTCCCAATATAATTTGAGTGCAGGTAGGGAAAAGGTAGCTCCATTGCAGCGAAGAAAATAAGAAGAAAGGTCACCAGTCCGAGTGTGTCCATGTGTTGAGGGAAGACAGTATCATCCGAAGCTCCTTTGATTCCATGGTCCATGTTCTCAGTGAAGACAGGAAGACATGTGGAGAGGCCATCATGGCAGGGATAAGCAGCCCTGTCCCCTTGCTGGCTGGGCTGAGTACACTCAGCTGCTGTATGAATTCTGAAAGGTGAAGTGGCACATTAAAGACCCTGCTCTCTGGGCTTCAGTGGGCTTCAGTGCATGGCCCACTGAAGAGGCCTCTATGGCGTAGGCTTCATTGAGTACTAACTTTTGTTACTTTTCTTCTGTCCTCCCTTCTCTGTGAATCACTCATTCTATCCTTGGAGCTTTTCACTGGTTTTATTTTTATTTACCTTTAGTTTTAAATTTACTTTGAATGTTGTATTCATAACTTTGTTGAATTCTATTTTGATAACCTGATTTTCCTTCTTATTTCATTCACTTGCTTCTTGGTGTCTTTCCTCTGTAAATTCATTGAGATCCTTATTAATGATTAGTATATTCTGTGAATTTTTGAACATTTTGAACAGGTTAGAGTTGGTTTTCAGTCTGTTGTTCTTAGCTTTGTCTAAGCTGCACTGCTTTGGAATTGTTACTATGGCATCTATGGCACTTGCCAGGATAGCAGGATCATAGCTGGTGACTGGTGGCTCTGGGGAGTCCTGAGGAGAAGAGCTAAGCTTAGCATCAGCAAGGACTTTCACTGTGCTGAGAGGAGCTGTGGGAATGTGGCAAGGGACTAGATGAGGCTTTGGGGAGGCCAAAGGCATCAGGACTTCATGGGACATCAGGGGCATGCTTGCTTGCCCTAGAGCAGTGCCTGGGGGTAGAAATGCAAACTGAAGCTATGATCCATTCAAGGCTCAGACATACTGTCAATGTGAGTTCTCAGTGTGTGTTCCCAACTGGTTGACTGTGCACAGTACTGATGAATTTTCTAAGTCCTGTCAGGTTTCCTGCTTAGGAATACAGGCTGAATAATGAATATGAATACGCTGCTGAGATGTTGTTTCTCCTTTGTCTCTTGTGTGTTTCTCAGCAGAGACCAGGCTTTGCTTTTATGAGTGTGCACTTTCCAACACAGTCACAGAATCTTCAATTAGAGTACTTGCTCCTATACTAACAATTCTAGTTCTGTTTTTTTCTTTATTAATTTTGTATAAATTATACTCTCCCATTATTCTGCCTTAACCAATTTGTACCTAATGTATATATACTGAGAAGTTGTCATACCTTGCCTTTTCAGTGGGAGACTGGTGAGATTCTAAAGCAAATTATTGTACTTAATCTACTGTTTGGTTCTTTATTTTCTACATAATGTTCTATATTTCTCTGATTGTATATTAGTATAACATGATAGGTCATTTGATTTTTACTTAATTTTTGAGAAATCTCTGTATCTCATCTGTCTTTTTTTTTTTAATCTTTCTGTGACTTGAATTTTTATATTAATATCTGGTTTTCATCAAGTTCTTTGTTGTGACTTTTAATTCTAGATTTCTTTCCATTTAAAGCTATATTTTCTACTTACAGGTATATTTTTCCACTTCCCTGAATTATTCAGATATTATTTGTTTGTATGTTTTATCATTTATCTATATATTTATTTATTGAGACATAGACTCACTATGTAGCCTCAGCTGGCCAGGACCATGGTGTATAGACCAGGCTTTCCTCAAACTCAGTCTTTGTGCTTTTTTCTCTCAGATGTTGAAAGACTCCTAAGGTGATTATTAAAGGATAATTTGAAAAGTGTTATTCATTGGCCCCAGCTTTTTATTGTGTTGTTTTAATTGTGTTCTACATCTTCATCTGAAGGACGGTAGAAGACTGGATCCCATGTGGTTAGGAGTGTTTTAAAGTCCATGATCACAGTGACACATTTCCTCCACAAGGCCGCCCATACTCCCTCAAGGCCACACCTCCAAATAATTCCACTCCCTAGACCAAGCACTTTCAAACCACCAGGTTCTACTCCCTGGTCCCCATAAACTTGTTCAAACATGAGTCTATGAGGGCCTTACCTCAATATAGCATAATGCAAAGTAAATTTAGTCCAACTTTAAAAGTCTCCATAGTCCATAGCAGTTTCAACAAGGTGTAACCTTGGCTATCTCTGGAACACAGCTTCTTTGTGCTCTCAGAAAACACTTCTCTGATTTTATCTCAGTGATGCTGGTCTCTTCTCAATCACTGCCCATTTCTTTGTTCAAGCTAATCAATATCAATTTTCCCAGTAGTTCCTTTTATTCTTGACTCTAACGTGAGAGCTACATAGTTGTTCCTTGCTGGGGCTGGAACATGGTCTCCCTTATTCTACTAGCAGCATTTTTTTCCTGCTTTATTGCTGGCTGCCTAAGCTTATTTCTCCTGTAACTTGCTCTGTAGATTGATTTTGAACCCAGAGATCTCTGTCTCCTGGGATTAAAGGTATGTTGCACAACACCTGGACCTAAAGGTATCTGGTTGGGATCTTGCAACTCTTGTAAGGACATCATTTAATTGGGGCTGTCTTACAGGTTCAAAAGTTCCCATTTATTATAATCAATGAAGGCACATGGCAGTATCTAGGCAGGCATGGTACAAGCAAAGCTGAGAGTTCCATTTCTTTATTTGAAGGCTGGTAGAAGACTGGCTCCCATGTGGTTAGGAGGAAGGTCTTAAAGCCCATGCCCAGAGTTACACAATTCCTTCAACCACACCACATCTACTCCAACAATACGACTCCCTAGGCCACACATATTCAAACCACCATACATCTCCACCTCCTCACCCATCTCCCCTCCCTCCATCCACCCCCAATTTCTAATGTATTTTTCTTACTAGTGTGATTCTAGTGCCTCCTCTCTTGAGCCAATTTTTTATATAGTTTCTTTAGATCTGTTGTTTATAACACCAATATCCTGTACTTTATGACTAATCTACAGTTATAAGTAAGTATATACCATGCTTTTCTTTCTGGGTCTGGGTTACCACACTCAGGATGATCTCTTCTAGTTCCATCTATTTACTTTCAATTTTCATGTTGTCATTGTTTTTAATGGCTGAGTATACTCCATTATATAAATGTACCACATTTTCATTATCCGTTCTTCAGTTGAGGGACATCTAGGTTGTTTCCATTTTCCAGCATTATGAAATAAAGCTGTGAGTAACCTACTTAAGCAAGGGTCCTTGTGGTATGGTCTTTGGCATATATGCCCAGGAGTGGTATAGATTGTTCTTGAAGTAAGTCTATTGATAATATTCTGAGAAATCACCAAATTAATTTATAAAGTGGTTGTACAAATTTACAATCCTATCAATAATGACAGAGTATTCTCCTTCCACGTCATTGCCATCAGGAGTTGCCTCTTGAGATATTTTTATCTTTGCCACCATTCTAAAGTGTGAAAGTTGGAATATCAGAGAAATTTTGATTTGCATTTCCCTGATGACTGTTTTTGAATATTTTAAGTGCTTTTCTGTTTAGCTCTGTACCCCATTTTTCCACTGGGTTATTTGGTTTAATAATGCCTAATTTCTTGAGTTCTTTATATATTTTGGATATCAGCCCTCTCTCAGATGTTAAGTAGGTAAAAAAAAATATTTTCTCATTTTGTACACTTCCATTTTGTCCTACTGATAGTATCTTTTTTCCTTTAAGAAGATTTTAAGGTTCAGGAGGTCCCATTCATTAATTGTTGATCATAGTGCCTGAGCTGTTGGTGTTCTGTTTAGAAAGTTTTCTTCTGTGTTAATGCATTCATGGATATTGCCCACTTTCTTTTTTATTAGATTTAGGGTATAACGTTATTGGTTGAGCTCTTTGATTTACTTGGACTTGAGTTTTTTGTAGGATGATAAATATGAATCCATTTTTATTCTTCTACATGCAAATATACAGTTAGACCAACACCATTTGTTGTAGAAGTCTTCCTTTTATCTATTGTATGATTTTGGCTTCTTTCTCAAAATTCAAGTGTCTTTAGGTGTGTAGGTTTATTTCTGCATCTTTGATTCACATTGTCTGTTTTCATGCCAATGCCATGTGGTTTTTATTATTGTTTCTCTGTAGAAGAACTTGAAATAAAAGATGGTGATACCTACAAAAGTTCATTTACTATACCAGACTATTTTAGCTATCATGTTTTTTTTTTCTTTTTCCAAATGAAGTTGAGTATTGTTGTTTAAAGTTCTGTAAAGAGTTGTGTTGGAATGTTGGTATGTAGTGTGTTCAATCTATAGCTTGCTTTTTGGTAAGATTAAACATTTTTACTATGTTAGTCCTACTGACCCATGAACATGGGAGATCTTTCAGTCTCAATTTCTTTCTTCAGTGATTTGAAGTTCTTATCTTAGAGGCTGTTTGGCTAAAGTTACATCAATATATTTTATAATATCTGTTGTTATTGGGAATGATGTTTCCCTAATTTCTTTCTCAACCCATTAATCATACATCTGAAGACTACAAAATATCACAAGAACAGTCTCTATGCAACACACTAAAATTCTCCACTGAAACCTCTTGGGCCAGGTCATCATAGTTCAAATCACTCACAGCAACACAGTCTTCCATATTCCTTCTAGGATATCCCATTAAGCACCACTTAAAGCATTTCACTGCTTTCCTAACTCAATGTTATTAAATTCACAATTCTTTAACGAAAACATGTTCAGATATATCATAGAAATGCTCTAGTTCCTGGTACTAACTTCTCTTAGGGTTTGATTGCTGTGAAGAGACACCATGACCAAGGCAACTCTTATAAAGGCAAACATTTAATTGAGGCTGGCTTAACGTTTGAGAAGTTTAATCCATTATCACCATGGCAGCATGCAGGGATACATGCTGCTGGAGAAGAAACTAAGCCTTCCACATGGTCACATAAGGTGTAGCTTGAGCATAGGAGACCTCAAAGCCTGCTCTCACAATGACATACTCCCTCCAATAAGATCATACCTACTGGAAGAATGTCACTCCTCCAAATAGTACCACTCCCTATTTTCTTGAACTCAAACACATGAGACTATGGGGGTCAAACCTATTAAATCTACTCTAATGATGAATATAGTTACATAGAATGATATCAGGTAAAAATTTTAACAAAACATTAGATATATAAATAAACAAACCATTTCTTTGAAAGTAGAAAACACAGTATTTTTTTCAATAGAAATAAACTCATACTTTCTAACATTTTTTTCCTCGTGAAACTAAATATAGAACATACGAACTAGCAAGCAAGTAGTGTCTCTGCAACTATTAAAGTAAAAATACAGAATATGTTTTTGTAAGGCCATTGTTGTTAATGGCTCTTAATAAAGGCTAAGGTTATGATAAAAGGCAACTCAATAAAGAAAAGTTAGTATAATGAAGAGATGACAGGTTATCAACTCTTGATATGGAATGCTGCAAATTCCAATCACATACCTTGTGTTTGTTTGAGAAATTGTATGAGTTGAACTAAGTTATATCTAGTGAATTCATTTACAAAGAAGTGAGGGCTTTGGAAAAACATGTAGCAGGGTTTTATTCCTGCAGTAATACTTAAGAAGGCTGGAGGGTGAAGAACAGAGGACAGAGCATAATGGAAGAAGTATTTACAGATTCTGAGTGGTAAAATTCAGCCTCATTAAATATAGGAGTTATTCTGAAAGACATTTCTTCCTCACAGAATAAAGAGGAAAGCATTTTAATATGATTATGTACAAAATAATTTGGAGTAGAAAGCATAAGAACCTCATAAACTTGTATTTGCTTTTGTAAATTAATCACTGACCTTGAAAGATAAAATCAAATGATTAAATTCAAGATTAAAAAACAGTAGAAAAGTTTCAAATTCTTGATTTTATAAAATATATTCTCTGCTGATATGTTTGTTAAGGATGCCAGTTCTCCTTTTCAAGCCTCTAAAATATTGTAATTTATTTTGTTCATCTAAATCTGGGTTTCTTAGGCTTTTTCTCTTTATTCCGTTTTTGCTGAGTTAAATTTTACATGACATTGGGTATATAGGTACATAAAATACAAATGCAAATAAAATATTTATTTAAAATGACCCCAAAAAATTTTTATTTAAGACAATTCAGTATACATATGAGTTTATACTTTAATATAATGAAATCTAAGTTGCATAATAAAGAGAATTATGTACTTGATTCTTTTTACAGAACAAAAGAAATATTGGTTGAATATTACTGTGGAAAGCAGAGTATTTTCAATGGTTTTGAGATTATTGCTATTTTTATTTATATTTTAAAGGCTAGATTTGCATAAATAAATAATAGAAAACTTCCTTCAAGTTTGTATCTGTGCCTGGGAGCAGATCCTGTGCTCTAGCACCCCACCCCCTGCATATGCCTACATTCAGAGAAAGCTTGACTCCTCAGGAGATCTGAAACCCCTAGGCTCATAGGTGATTTCCACCTGCCTCAGTACCTGGCCTAACTGGGACCCTCAGAGACTAGAGGAAGCAGAACCTCCTTCCAAGATATACCTTCCAACAGGTTTATATCTGCACCCAGGAACATATCCTGTGCTCCACCCTCACTTGCCCCAACAGAGACAGATTGACTCCCAGGAGGTCAGATACTCCCAGCCTCACAATTGAAGCCCCACTGCCCAAATACCTGGCCTAACTGGGACTCCCAGGGTCCTAGAATACAGAGAACTTCTCAAAATGCTAGAGATACATCTTCCTTTCCACTCCTGGAGAACAGATCCTGTGCTCCAGCCCCCATCAATATCTTGTCCTCACACAGAAACAGCTTGACCCCCAGGAGTTCTGACATAGCCAGGCTGACAGATCAGGCTCTCCAGACCCCTCCCATACCCAGAGATAGCATGACCCAAGGAAGACCAGCATAACCGGGTTCACAAGAAGGACAGTTTCCAGTCAAAGACAGCAAGGCCAGTTAACACCAGAGATAACCAAGAGGTGAGAGATAAACACAAGAACAAAAGCAACAGAAAACAGTGCTATTTGGCTACAATAGAACCTAGTTTTGCCACCACAGCAACCCCAGGATAACCTAACACACCTGAAAAGAAAAATTCTGATCTAAATTCCCAACTCATGGAGATGATAGAGGACCATGAGGAGGACATAAATAACTCCCTTAAAGAAATACAGGAGAATATAGGTAGAAACCCTTAAAGAAGAAATACATAAATCCCTTAAATAAATACAGGAAAACACAATAAGACAGGTGAAGGAATTGAACAAAACCATCCAGGATCTAAAATGGAAATGGAAACAATAAAGACACTGCAAAGGGAGACAACACTGCAGTTGAAAAACATAGGAAAGAAATCAAGAGTTGTAGAAGGAAATATTAAAGAGGTATTCCATGCTATCACTAGTAATGCAGTGACAGGCCTTGTTCTCATCTCCTGGAGACTCTCTGACTCAAAGCTCAGAAATCTCTCCACCCACCTTGCTAAATTCCCACTGGCAGGTTACTAACATGCCAGCCCCATGGTTCAAAATTCCCACAGACTTTTGGGGTGAAGTTCTTGCAAACCCACACTTTGTCAACGTGCCTTTCTCCCTGGAACCCAGTTAAGCCCCCAGGTAAAGGAAAATACCACACAAACTTAGTTCAGAATCAATGGTAACTCAATCACTGGGCACAACTAACATCCTAATTTATTAGGATTCTAAGTTAAATTCTCTGGAAGAGGATCAAAGTGGATCTGCCACTTGAAAGGGGGGCTTTGCTATGTACATTTTCACCTCCATATTCTCATCCTCCAGCCCACTCTCCTACCTCCTCTTCTCTTCCTCTTTCTGACCTGGAAATCCCACCTACCCATCTAGTGAATGACTTTTTTATTCATTATAATAGTAACATGAAGTCCTGAGTACATGATTCTCACCTCGTTTCAGGTAGCCTCTCTTGAGGACTGAATTAACATCAAAGTACACACAGCACCAGGGCTATCCACAACACTTACACCTTTCTGACCAATTAAAAGACTCTTTTATCTCAGATATGAATTGAGTACAACTATCACCATTCTGTAATTTATAAAGTACAAAATACTCCTAACACCCAGTCCATCATTTTTGTCAATTAAATAGAGCACTCTGTCATGTATCCTAACTTAAAAGACTTATAAATCCATATGTGGTGACCTGATTTAGATTGTATATCTGAAAACTATCTTCTCAAATGTTTTCTCAATGCTAAATAGCCTGGGTCAGCTATGAGACTATAACTAGTCTTCAATCCCATCAGAAATACAAGAATGACCAACATTATCTGAAAATATAGCAAACCTAACACAGCTTCTAGAACTGATATAAATTTTAGAAACAGCTGCCTACCTACACAGACACAGTATATCAGGAAGTTGGAGAATCAGTTTTCAGCCTTCTGTCCCAGGGTCATCTGACAGACTTTTGTAATGCAGAATTTGAAGGACTTATTACTCAGACTTGGCAGAGATTATCAGTTGATTATTCAGCAGAGTGTATCCTTTTTCTGAACAGTATTTTGTCTGTAGATGAATAGGTAATTTCTGCCCTAGCTGACCTAGCCATAATAGTACCACACCTGGAGGTAGAGATGCTCAATTTCTTCTTACAATGAACAAAAGGGGAGCACATATGTCTCAACAACAAAAGAATAAATAACATTAAATATTACATCCTGTTGATTTCTGACATTTTTGAAAACCAATTCTCTATATAAAATAATCTGGACTGTTGTCCATTAACTGCTCTCAGTTATTTCTAATTAAATTATCTGAAAACACCCTAACAATAAACTCATAGCCATGAATTTGCTATTTGGCCTTTTACTCAAAGGCTCAATCATCTCTGATCAGTTTGTAATGGCATTTATAGAAGTACTAGGTCCAAACCTAGTACTTTGAAACTTTGTATCAATAGAAGAAATTTATATTAATGAAAACCTTGATTTTGCATCAAAATAAATTCTGTACCAAAATAAGAAATTATAACTTCAAATTAGTAACTATTATAAAGATTTCTACCAAATGAGATTCTGGCTAACAATCAATTCTACCTATTTCCTTCACTTTACAATGACCATATCAAAATTACCCAGAAAGACAACTAGAATAATCACCTCTAGACCCCCAAGTCCATGGAACTGGGCTGATGACTCTTCATAACTCCTCCAAACTGAAATATCTTTGAAGGGTGGAGAAGGGTAAGAAAAATAGGAGTGTTGATTGGCCATCAGAGGGACACACCAACAGTTGCATCAGTCTCTGGTGTCTGTGTCCTGAATGGATCTGGCTGAAAGTTCAAGAGATCAAGAGTTCAAATCAGGTAGGTTCAGCATGTCTGACAGTGAGACTCACCAAGGCTGTATATTCTGTAATATACAAATCTCAAAAAAATTTTTAGTATCATCAAGAAAACTTTTGGTTGATTCTCTGGAATCTAATCCTCTGGGGGGAGGGTCTCCCTTCATCATATCTGATCCATATAATTCTGAAAGGTGTATAGACACTAATCACCTTTCCTAAAAATGAAGGCAAAAACCAAAATAGAATATCCTTGAGCCAGTAACCAGAAAAACCTTTATTTTGATTTTTCTCCCAGAGGAATAATATAGCCAGAAAACTCAAAATCACACCTATTTTGAAAATTAAAACAATTCAAAACAAATTAAGTAAACTAAAATACAGTATGAGCCTACTCTTAGGCTTTTTCTATTTTATCATGCCAGGAAATTAACCCCAAATTCCCATGGAGGCTATCATCAAAGAATATGAGGTATCTTGCACAATTTCAAAGCTCTTCTAAAACAATTGTTTTCATATAGCCTCCTTCTATCCTCAAAAAACTTTTGCTTATTGTAAAAACCTATTCTCAGACCATTTTCCTAATCTGTCATGTTAGAATAATTAACCCCAAATTCCTGTGGAGCCCATTAGATAGGCATGGCCCCCACTTAAGAAACTGAGGCTACCCACCTATTTCAAAATTTTTAACTCAGAATGTTTCTGACTAAAGAAATGCAGGGACAAAAAATGGAGCAGAGACTGAAGGAAAGGCCATCCAGAAACCACCCTACCTTGGTATCCATCCCATCTGCAGATACCAGACCCCAACACTATTGCTGATGTTTTGAAGTGGTTGCTGACAGGAGCTTGGTATAGGAGTCCTCTGAGATGCTATGCCAGCACCTGACTAATACAGATGCAGATACTCACAGCCAACCATTATATTGAGCCAAGGAATCCCAATGGAAAAGTTAGAGGAAGGATCTAAAGCTGCTGAAGTGGATTTCAACTCCATAGAAGAACTGCAATATCAACTAACTGGAGCCCTTTGAGCACCCAGGGACTGAACCACCAACCAAAGAGTATACACAGGTGGGTCAATGACTCCAGCAGCATATATAGCATAGGATCACTTATCTGACATCAATGGCATGGGAGACCCTTGGTTCTATGGATGCTTGATGTCCCAGCTTAATAGGGGGATGCTAGAGTAATGAGGTAGCTGTTGGTGGTTGGGTGAGGGAACTCCTTCTTTGAGGCAAAAGATAGGGGGAATGGGATGGGAAATTTGTGGAGGGGAGACAGGGAATGGGGATAACGTTTGAAATTAAATAAATAAAATAGCCAATAAAAGCAATAAAAGAATATATCGTACAAAATGGCAAAACTATGTTTTGGACCATTTCAGAAATTGTTAATTCTTTACCAATGCCAAGTCAAAATTACTTTAATATTTTTTTCAAAACTCAAGTCAACAACTCAAACACGAATTATATAATCTACCAGCCTAACACAATATATTCTTAAGACGTAATAATTTGGTATTTTCATGCAGAAGAGTGAAAATAGGAAACTAGTTGTTTTCTAAACTTATAAGCAAAATACTATATTCCTGTCTAAGAGCAGAAGCTTTGTATCAGAGAGAAAGTTCCTGTTTAGAATGATCTGCTGTATAGGGTGATAGTATATGCAGTGTATGGTGCACACCCAGAGTTTTCAGAACCAAGGCTATGGTAAAGTTCCATAGTACATCAGAGAGAACCCTGCTAGAAATGACATGATTCATGATCCATTTAATTTTGGCTTTAGTTTTAACTATTAAATATGTTGAAATATTTTCCTCCTGCCAAAAATTTCATGATTTCTAGACTCAATATATGCAAGTTAATTTTATTTTCAATACAATAAACTTTCCAAATACTCAAGACTATGTACATGTATGCACATGTAGTGTTTTGATTATTCTTTTATTGAAAAAATATTTTTCATATAATGTTAACCACTTCCAGTGTTTACACACTCTTGATCATTGTAGATAATCAGATTTTACTCAAAATTTGAAATAATTCTTTTTCTAACCTTTCTCCCAAATGTCTAGTCTTCTATTTGATACTTCTATTTCTGTCAAGGAACAGATATTTTTTTCTTCTGTTTCAGCCTCTTATTTTATAAGTATGTCAATATATTTATACTGGAATTACACTAACAACAAGCTGTTGATTTTGCATAAAACCCATTAAATCACTACAGTCACTTTGAAATAATATAATTACTTATCAACAACATTTGGGATTATATTTAGAACATAAATATTCTGTCTTCAGTATTCCCTCATGTTTCCATATATATTCATTGTGCTTTCATAAAACTGGATAAAATCTTCAAAAATATATTCAGGCAATGTCTGTTATGATTTTTGAAACTAATGTTGCTTATTTTTCAATATTTTCTTTGGAAATGAAGTAATAGACAACTTATTTTATTGAAAAATTAATGTTGTTACTAAAATATCAGACAGGCTCTGTATGAAAATACAAAGGTTCATTCAAGTTCACAGCATTCATTCTGTGTAAAAAACAGTAATAGAATGTGATAAGCACAGAAAACCATCCATAATAAAAAGGTAAGATCATAATGGGGGAGTGTTGCCACACTGGGACAGGGTCACATATTGTTTGCATAGTTTTAAAGAACTAGGTCCAGAGACAAAACCGGCTTTGACTTACATATTACTAGAGTTAATGACACATTATTTTTTTACTCTGTGTGTGTGTGTGTGTTTGAGTGCACACATGCACACCAAAGACTTTCATACCCTTGAATAGACCAGGGTTAAGCAAAAGTGAGCATACTAATTTGGTCCTATTCTTACAGAATATGAATTTTTAAATGAGCATCTGTGGTATAAGACACACAATTTGCTTGCTGGAACTTTTTGTAGTATTGGTTTAAAATAAGAAACTTTTCCTATCCATCCTCATTTCTTGCTAAGTCTGTGCACAAGAATCTATCATATCTTCATTCAATATACTTTCCATTGTATCAGTTACTTTTCGTTGCTGTGATAAACAGCACAATCAAAAGCAACTTATGGAGGAAAGAGTATACTTTGGCCCTTGGCTCCCGTAAGAGTGACCATAGTTTGTGGGAGAACTTTGGTTGTAGATAGATAATGTGACAGGCACAGGATGCTCAGTGATGTATGTCCCCCAATTAAGGCTGTACTCTTAAAAATATCAAGATGTCCCTAAACAGTAACAGCATCTGGGGACCAAGTGTTCAAATGTTGGAGATGTTTTTTTTAAAAACATCACACCTATTCTGATTTCCCCACAAATGCTGGTTGTACCTTTACTTATGTTTTATACTTCATTCCTTGCAATACTGTCATAATCTACTTCTACATCTTCTAAATTCAATGATGATAGCAGCAAAATATTCCTGGGAAACAGGAAGAACAAAAGACAGTTTGTGAAAAGTTGGATTCCTCACAGCTCAAAAAATCTCAATGAAAAGGCAGGACTTTTCCATCTTAAAAGTTCTTTTCTTTCTGGGGTCTCCTGTGCCAGAAGCCAAAGAAAGCTAGTAGAGATGTTACCAAGTTCATATGATTCCCCTGAGGGCACAGGAAGGTGCAGTGTGGCCCCAGAGAGTTACATAGAAGTCAGTGGTTAGTACATCAAAAGTGGTCAGAGGATTAAAACTACAAATTCCTGCTATCTCTACATCAAGGGTCTGAAAGCAAAATACAAGATTATTCTATGAAAAGATAGAAGATAACTAATTGCTTGACATAGCTGCTTATGCTGCATTTATTTTAATTCTGGCTAAGAAAACATTGATTTTCCCATTGAGAAATAACATTTCTATAATATGTAAAAGCACTTCACTGGAATCAGATGTGATTGACTCTACTTCATGATTTCTATTTAAATAGATATTGTGCCCCAAAACTCACCAATCAGAGTATTACACTCTTTAAACAAAAGAACATTATTCAAACAGGGCAATAGATCAGAACAATATAAATGAGAATTAATCCTCAAATTCTTTTGGAACGAATGTAAAAAACACTATTTACTTCCATTAATGATACCAGTGAAAGAGTTTCTATGGAGGAAAATCATGCCTAAAATGGACCTAATAGAGTGGAAAGAGGAGGTAAAAGAGAGAAGAAAATACCATTAAAATATTAATTGTGCAGTAATATCTCTTAGAAATTCCTACCTTATTAATCATTTTTCTCGTGCATATGTCACTTTGGATTTGTCTTTGAAATCTGTACCCAATAGCTTCCTGACAAGAACAGACTCATGACTTCAAATTTCTCGAATATTATAGAAAACTTTTATTATATGTAGAAGAAACTCAAGCATGAGATACATTCAAAGAGAAAGCGTCTCAGAGAACTTTCCAGATGGAGTTATCTAGTAAGTCATTAGAATCAATCTGACACACTGCCAAACAACCAAAGCAACACGATTTCTGGAAGTAAACAGAGAAAATTTCCCTCTATTAATTCTGAGCTGGCAAATTTATGATTTCAATATCTAGTCTGTGAAACAAGAGTTAAAGGATCTGTCCAGATGTCTAGTGATGACTAAACCTTTTCCCAGACTCCTGCTGAAATTTTTAAGCATTTGCTGGCAAAGATCAAAAATGACATTTTTGAAAGTTCCCTTTTCAATATTTATATTTATTTACACTCCAGTCATTCCCCCCTCAGTACCTCTCCCACAGTTTCTCATTCATTCCTCCTCACCTTGCCTATGAAAGTGGGGTTTGCCCACCAGGCCTTCCCCTTCACTGAGTCCAGACACCAGGGAGATCCCAGAGACTGAGGCACCAACCAAATATGACTTTTAGTTGCTTATCCCTCAGTCCCTGAAGTTTGGGTATAATTTTTGGTCTGAGAAGTAGGGGACAAAGTCCTAAATTATTTCATTCCTATTATCTTTTAAGAACACACTATACCTAAGACACTATATTTTGTGCTGAGAATATGACAATGAGAAAATATAATGATACTTATAATGTAGTAAAAAAAAACAGCAAAGGCAGCTCAAAGAAACAGGAGGTTGGTTTAGTTATCTATCTCAGTTTTTTTCTGTATTTTTTCATTTATAATGAGAAATAGGAAACTAATAAATGCATTTAAGTGTTTCTTAACAATGGGATCTGATGTCTATGGAAGATGTAAGTCAATGATAGTTATATAAAAGTTAATTGGACCCCAGAATGAGTATGTAAACTATTTTCAGGCAAGCAGTATAGAATTTTGTGGTGTAGGCTGTAATAGAGAATGCATAGCACTGCAGGGAGAAAGCCATAGTCATGTTTAATGTTAGAATTATAGGGGAGATTGTGTGGCTTCTCTAGATGTTTGTTTTTAGGTATCTAATTGTGTGTTGTGAACTATTTTTTCTTGAGTTAAATAAATAAAGCCCTTTGATTTATGATTCACACTGGAAGTTTAGCATAAGACTCCTGTTACATATACATAATTATGTTCTCTTTAGAGATCCAGACTCCAAAGCTATGAATATACTGGTGCTTAGTACAGCTTTGTTAGGTGACACCTATATCTAGTTCTAATAAAACCTATTAAAGATGAACAGTGAGGAGTAGGTGTCACAAATGGAAAGTAATTCATGGTGGTAACAGCCCACAACAATTGATAAGACAATTCTTAGAATGGTTGATAACCCAGAGTTGCAGGCATAGAGCATTTGTTACAGAAACAGTAAGATTACTGTTGGGACAAGATACTAAAATTTGATTTTATGAACATTATGTACATATAATTACACAAATTTAGAAGCAAATAGGATCAAAGTTTCTGTTCAAATACATTAGCAACCTTGAGAGAATTGAATTTACTAGATTGATTACTTAAACAGTACCATGATACAATAATGCAAATACACCCTCCAACTGTAGTTTTCTATCTTACTGTATTTTTATCAGATATAAATGATTGAGAAAGAATGAGTAATATTTCATGATATCTCTCCAAATGACCTTATCAAATTTCTATGTATCTGTAATTATTCAAAATAAGTTTCTAAAATTACCATTTAGATGAAAGGATTCAAGAATAAATACAGGAAAGTCAACAGGTTGATCTAACAAAGTAAATGAGATAATGGTAAAGTAGGATGGCTTACCATCTTTTTGTTTTTTTATGTTATGGACAATTTGACACGAATGTGGTTTGGGGAATCAGGAGAGACAAAAGAGTAACTGTGGAGATATCATGCACAGCTGATCATTGGGTTGGCAGCATAGAGGCAAGGAGCATGGAATGTTCCAGGCCCAGTGTTGAGGAAAGAGTACTCAGCAGTGGTAGTTAACACAAGGAGCTCCAGAAGTAATGAAATACCTATTGATTTCCACAGCTACTGGACAGGTGAAAAGCAGCTAATAGGTTGATCTTGGGTGAGGCAGCGCTGCACTTTGATGAGCTGAATCAGCTTCGGGTGTTAGACCCAGAGGTTACCCAACAGACCATAGAGCTCAAGGAAGAATGCAAGGATTTTTGTGGAAATAATTGGCCAGTTTCAGAAAATTGTTGCTGGTCTAATTGAGCTTGTTGACCAGCTTGACAAAGAAGCAGAAAATGAGAAGATGAAGGCAATTGGTACTCGGAACTTGCTGAAATCCATAGCGAAGCAGAGAGAAGTCCAACAGCAGCAACTGCAAGCACTGATAGCAGAAAAGAAGATGCAGCTAGAAAGTTATGGGATGAGTATGAAACTTTGTGTAAAGTAGAAGCAGAACAAAATTAATTCATTGACCAATTTATTTTTTGGAAATGGACTGAAATTTTTAGTTTTATAGCAGGAAGGCAAAAAAGCACCCAAACCAAAAAAACCCAAACCTCTGTACCATTCCAGTGATATGACTGATGCACGTCATGCAGAGTGTTAAGGGGGCAGCTGATAAACAGTGCACACACAGCCTCTGCTAATGGCCAGGCATCACAGGGCCTCACCTCTTGACCTCTCAGCATAAACTTTGATCCATTTTTTTTTTTTTTTTTGGTAAATTCGCAAAGCTCTCAAGGAAAAGCAATAAATACCATTTGCAAATAGAAAAAATAAAAAGGAGCAAATTGGAAAGATAAATACATTCTATGGAAGAAATGGGCCAGATGAAGGGATAAGAGGAAGAGGCAACATAGGGGATGTTTTATCATTCAAGATGAAGATTTTGTTGTGACAAATCTAATATTTATAAAGGATGACTTTGTAATCCATACCTCAAATTACACGGGAGCATTTATTAGGAGAGCAATAGGTTTCTTAATGTAAGGATTAAACAGAACCACAAGAATTAATTCTTGCCTACACATGCAGAACTAGCATCACAAGTATTGGCTGGTAAATATATATTAAAATAAATTAATCATGGAAAATATTGTACCTTTAGAAGTTTGAGTACATAATAATAACAACCTTTATGGGAAATAGTTTGTTGAAGAAATTTGGGCTTAGAGTACAGGGACAAAAGTCTTTAGAAATTACATAGAAATTTTGTAGTAAAACAATAGTGTTAGGACATCACAATCAAATATCCAACTCACTAGAAATCAGTAGAAGGACAAATATTGAATAGAACCCAAATAAACTAAGTCATTGGAAGTACTTTGAGAAGAGAATATAAAGCATTCCAAAGAGAAAATGACTTTTAATCTATTCTCACCATGAAGATACTTTGACTTTAGAGGGAATTTAATGTCACAGCAATTTAACTTATGAGGAAGTACCATTTTCAATTTTAATTTTACCTGAGAATTTAATAAGAGGGAATTACCTTCAACTATGGAACATCTCTATTTTGGTATTTTATTTCAGAATGATAATGTTCAATTTTAACTTACTATACTACTCCTGATAGGCTCTCTTTGGTGATATGATTGAGCATAATTTTTATTGGAAATAAAAAATGAAACATGTTTAAGCCCTGGGTCCATAATTATTTAATTAATGTCTCTTTACACATATTTCTGGATTCAACTGATGAACAAAGGTTCAGACTTTCTGCTAAACTGCTCAAAACTTTTTATTCTGGTTGACCATTTTTTATAATTGCAAGAAAAAATATTTAGACTGATGCAGGGGGATGCTTATTTTCTGGTGATTTGGTCAGTTTGTTTCCATTTTAGTGATGTTCCACCTACTTTTTGTGAGACTTCACTGGGGAAGGTGAGAAAGTATGGAATAACCTAGAGATCAAAGATAAATAAGGTTCTCTCATTCCTACTTTTTGTTCTAAACTCGATATTCTATTGCACAATACGAGATCATTCAAAGCTGATGGAGTGCAAAAGGAGCACTAAGTACGTCTAGCTAACGTTCTTACCACAAAATTATATGTTAACAAGACAAACAACATTCCAAAAATTTAATCAATATTTTATGTAGCATGAGAAAGGATCCTTCATAAATCAAACCCTAAAGATGTGTAAGAAAACATGCATATATATGCTTGGATTGGAGGATGGGCAGCAGTAGGGAAAAATGATTGGATAAAGAGGGTGATATAATTAGTGCTAATAGACTGAGAGAGGAAATCTAGGCTAGCCTGTTTAAATTCTCCTTGACATGCCCTAATAGCTCACTTGCTTTAGGAACAAGGCAAGCTTTTTAGAATTAGGCTTTTAGCTGAGGCTTTTTCACTGCCAACTCTAACACCGGGATGTAGAGCAAATTAACATGGATACTTTTGCAGTTTGTGGCTATAGCTGGCTTGGGGATAGGAATCAAAGTTCTGTGGGAAAACCTGGGGAAAGGAGACTCACCTTTCATAATTGTACTGACTGGTTTTGTGTGCCAACTTGACACAGGCTGGAGTTATCACAGAGAAGGGAGCTTCAGTTGGGGAAGTTTCCATGAGATTGAGCTTTGAGGCATTTTCTCAATTAGTGATCAAGGGGGTAGGGCCCCTTGTGGGTGGTGCTATCCATGGGCTGGAAGTCTTGGGTTCTATAAGAGAGCAGGCTGAGCAAACCAGGAGAAGCAAGCCAGTAAAGAACATCTCTCCATGGCCTCTGCCTAAGCTCCTGCTTCCTGAACTGTTTGAGTTCCTGTCCTGACTTCCACTGGTGATCAACAGCAATGTGGAAGTAAGCTAAAGAAACCCTTTCCTCCCCAACTTGCTTCTTGGTCATGATGTTTGTGCAGGAATAGAAACCTAAGACAAATTGGTACCAGCATAGTGGGGTATTCCTGTGACAACCTGACCATGTTTTGGGGAAGACTGTAGAAGGACTTTGGATCTTTGAGCTAGAAGAGCCACTGGTTGTTAAGAATTCTGTGGGATGTTCTGTAGGAGCTTGGAAGAGCATGTTAAGTACAGTGTAGAGATGGAGGCCTGACTTGTGAAATTTCTGAGGGAATAATAAAGGCTCTTATAGGGGCCATGTTGTTTTGATTGTGAAGATTCTTTGGTTTTGGTAGGCTGGAGCTGAAGTATCAGCTGTGATTAACAAGATACCAGAACTACTAAAGTAAAAACTTTGCATTACTGGGACTATTGATGCTGGTTAGCTGGAGCTAAGAAATGAGGGGTGATTAAGAAGAGACCAGCATCACTGAGGTGACATCTTCTAGGAAGTATTTTCTAAGAGCCCAAAGAGGCTGCGTTCCAGAGCTAGCCAAGGTTGTACCTTGTGCTGCAGCAGGACTTAGTTATGTGTAAGAGTCACCCAGGTGGTACTGTTTTGAAGGCATAAAGGGGTCATGAAGAACAGCTGAGGCTCAGCACAGTGAGAGGCCATGGAAGGCCATTGATGAAGAGGCAGCCTCAGTTGCAGTTGATGGCCCAGGACTGAAGGGGTCATACAAAGGAGTTGAGGCTTGGAACCATGAAGAGAGCCTATGAGAGGCTATTGGTGAAGCCTAGTTACAGCAGAAGACAGCAGTGTTTTGGAGATGCCAGTACCATGAATGGCCAACAAGAACAGCAACAGCAGTGGAGTACAGGCATCTGGAGCCTAGAAGACAAGATGTGTGCCACATAGGGCAGATCTGGAGAAGTGACCAAAACCCTTAGAGGAGCCCAGAAGATCGTGAGTTGGATCCCAGACATTGGTTTT